>NC_051072.1:7266456-7460969 GCF_004664715.2 Peromyscus leucopus | reverse complement strand
GTTCTGTTCTCTGACCCCAGATAAGTTTATTAGGGTACACAATATTTTGGGGAACACAATATCACCACAGTTCAGGAGGTCTCCCTTGATCAAATCTGATCCATCTTAACCTGGAACAAATCCACAGCCTCTTGCTTCCTTTCCAAAGAAACATCCTTAGACCCAAATTTTGTAGTCAAGACACCTTTAAAAAATATATATATGTTTAACTCAGCAGCCTTTGAAATCAAATGTCTCTTCCAGTTAAAAATCTCAAAGACAACATAATTCAGACTTTCTGTGTAATTTTCACCTTTGCATGGCTTATTATATTTTTTATACATTATTTTATTTAAGACTTTTATTTTTATGACTATATTCTTTCTCTTCTCTTTCTCAAGCCTATGTACCTTTTTACACACAATGTAAACCGTTTAGAATTTTATTCCATCTGAATCTGTTTTATTGTGACTCTATAATCCTCTGACTAGGAGAGATTTTTAAACTACTAAGCAGCGTGACTAGTACCAATATGGCAGCCTTGGCTGCTGACTCAATCTCCCTCAGCTTCCCAACATAGCAGAGGTACTTTTAAAACACCATCTCTGGAAGCCATGTTCACCACCAACTCTGGGAAGCATTGGGTGTCTATGCCTCCATCAAGCAATGTGTAGCCCAGAACCCCCCCACCCCCACCCCCCACCCCGCCCTTTTTTTTCCTGCACTAGCAAAAGCTAAAAACACCATGCAGCATGCTGTTTAGCTTGGAGAAACTTCTGTGTACAGCAGTGGTAATCCTCCATGTGGCTTAGCTCATGGCTGCTGGTGGCCAGCTCCATCTCACAGGCAACTGTTGGGAGACAAGTCTATGTGCTGCTGCTGGCAGGACACTGTGAGAGTAGGAAGCCCAGTGTGGCTCCATTTCTGTGCATTCAGAATCTCTAAGCTTTCTTAGGTCTCTGTGGATCAATGCCCATCGGTGAGCGCCAAATGTGTTCAATCCACGTGAGTCTATTTAATGGGGAGTAGGAATTTCTTAAGATATAAATTGAGGAAATACACTCACTAACACAGAGTGGAGTAGACAGCTGAAGTCATCCTCTGATCGGACTGGGAACCAATCCACCTGGCAGTTCCATCAGACCAGGAAGCAGGCAGCAGTGAGGAGAGGCACGTGACCCTTCTCCCTTTCCTTGTGAGAGGTCACCAACAACGGCAAGAATCACCACTCCTTCGGGCCCTATAGCCCAAGGTCACGAACGGAGCAAATACCACTACAAAAAAGCTCTCATTTACTTTCTCATATTCAAAGTCTAATTAGTAATGTGTATAAGACCGTAGACAAATGGGAGAAAATGTGGGTAAAGCCTCAGAAAAGCAGAAAAGAGAACAAGGGGTGGTAAAAGGAGACATTGGGGACAGGAAGGGCAAGAGGACACGTTTGACCAGGAGACTGGGGAGAGGACACAGGGCACGTGGGGGTGGGTGGGTTGCGAGCATGAAACTGGTGAAGAGGGGAATCCACTGAAGCAAATTTCACCTGAAGATGCCACAATGAGTCCTAATACTTTGTATGCTAATTAAAAAATCTTTTCCTTTTTTGTTTTTAGAAGACAAGGGGTTAGAGGGAGGGTTACAGTTATCCTGGAGGTAACTGAGAGAGAGCTGTCCCTGGCAGGGAGTCAGCATGAAAGCAGGTTGCTATCAAGTCTGAGTTGGTCCCCTGGCCTCTCACAGGCCTGTCTGTTTGGAGATGAGTGGCTTTGTTCTACACAGTCCCATCTGCTGGTTATGGAGCCCTCCCAAGGAGGCCTCTAAGATGTTTCTAAATGTTTTAATTAAGTCTCTTTCCTTTGTCAAACTAGCCTGTCTGAGGGATTTCACTGTGATAACATAAAATAGACTAATACCCTGGTTATCGTAACATTTCAGGGAAGTTTAAATCAAGGAACGAAGTATCCTGCTAGCACATCTATCCCTCTTCCACACCTGTGTGCAAAAAAGTCACATGGAATCCCCTGCACGGATTATGACGCTGAGTGATTAACTCCGAATTACCAAGCATGCAAACATTGTTAATTTAAGGACAAAAAAAAAAAAAAAAAAAAAAAAAAAAGGCACCTGCCTTAGAATTGTTTAACCAGCAGTGAGTCTAGGTTTGAATTATCTATGTCACGCTCCCTGTGTCCTCTGACCTCTGCCTTTCTGTTTCGTGAGTGTGAATCTGTGTCAATCTGAAGCCTGCCTTGTGAATCTGCTTGTCACTGTCCCCGTGTGTGTTTATCCCTAGGTGGGTCTGTCTGTTGTATGAGCTCTGCGTGGCTGCTGTGTATACGTGCTGCGTGTACCTACGTGGGTGAGTGCTGCTGGCTTTGTCACGGTGTCTATCTTTTCTAACAAAGGGATACACTCTGTGTATTGAACAGCATAGAAAGTATCACATGGGGAAAGAAATCTTTAACAGCGTTTTTGCAAAGGGCTTAAGCCACTGCCTCCAATTGATCCCAGCTGGCCCAGATAACAAGCACCACTGTTTATCAAACAATACCCATAAATGGTTGCTTTCGGCCTTTATAGTAGATTTGAGAGAGTTGCTTTCAACTTCTGTGTTTACTGCTTTCGGCAAATGATACACATACATTATCTGGATCAGAGGCATGCAAGTGTACATAATTAAGATGGCAGCTATGCATTTGCTTAGGTTGTAAAAATTGACTATCTGGGGAATCCCCGGCAAGTAAGATCGATTCTTTTATCATTCCCCTAAAGGTAGGTTAAACAGAGTGGGAGTGTACGGTAGGTAGAATGAAAGATATTTTCATGATATTGTATAGCCACAATCCGCAGCATTTCTTCTGGGAAAATCATTGGCCTTCCTAAATCTGGATGTGCTGTCTTCTCATGGGATCATGACCTCTACCCCATCACTCCACTTAGTAATTGCTCACTTCCTGGACGCTGCTTCTGCGGCTCAGAGGGAACAATCGCTCTCTGACTGCTCACCTTCACACATGCCTGGAGTCTGTTCGCTTTTCCTGTCCTTGCCAGTTATTCCCAGGCGGGGCCCGGATGTAAGCAGCCGGGAGAGCAGAGCAAGAACGGCTTCAAAGGAGCTAAAGGCTTTGGGAAGCACTTTATCTGATTTCACTTATGGAATGTAGACTCTGTTCTTTGTCTCTGGGGTCTTTTCTGCTCAGACTCTCGGAGCTACATGAGTGGAAATTCAACTTAGGAAACTGGTAGCAGGGAATTGGGGTAGGGAGGAATCCCCACTTCCACGCCCCCGTGGTGGCCTTAGGATAACAGCAAGATTCCGACAGTGCTTCAGCCCGATTTCAGGGAATTTCGGTAAAGCTTATGAGGTGGCCAGCGAGGGAAACCCCTCTTCCCTTTTTAGCATGGGCTATTTCAGCGCTCGACACAATCTATTAAATCGAAAAAGTACAAGCAACAGAAGAAAATGTGACAGAATCCGTTTAACTAACTCTCTTTTGCAAAGAAAGTTGATGTTTTATGGAAAAGAACAGTGACGTTTTGAAATTGCTTGTGTTTTGGCTGGCTGCCCGTGTTGTTTTCAATGCAGGATAATTATGAACGAGGAGGTAAACAGTGGGTCAGCAGGGAATGCTAAATAGTAAGATCTCTAGGTGCTGTTGCGTTTTTAATGTTCTATTTCTAGGGATCTTACGGAAATACATTTTGACAAAAATGAACTGAGATTTTTCTAGGAAGAAGAAAGCATCTTCTGTGAAGATGCCAGTCCCCACACACGTGCTACATCTATTCAAGACTTACTGTCCTCTGCAGCTTTAACTTTTTATTTTAAAAGACAGAAACTTCTGCAAGCAAGATGGTTGAGCAGACAAAGGAGCTTTTCCCCGAAGCCTGACCGCCTGACTTTAATTCCCAGGACCCATATATTGAAAGGAGAGAACCAACTCCTGCAAGTTGTCTTCTAACTTCAATTGCACCATGGTATTCACACACACACACACACACACACACACACACACACACACGGAAAAAAAGACAAAAATGTTAAAGTCTTCAGTAAGGAAGCTTTGAAACTTGAAGCAGCATTTATTTTAAAAACACCCTTCAAGTCTGTATAGTATAGGATCATAACACAGAGATGTTAGAGTACAGAGAAAGGATGGAGTACAGGTGAGAAGAGAACACAGCAGATTTCTATAATACAGGAAACAGATTTCTATAGATCACGGTGTACAGAAAGGTCAGCGTGGGGCTGTCTCCCTGGGCTGAGTTGTGAGTTAGAAGCAGATTGCGTGGTATTGATTTGTTAGCATCTGTTCACACATTTTAACTTAACATCCCTTTAAAGAAATGCGTTGTCACAGCAGCCCACCATAGGACTTGATTCATCTGTGTTCAGAAGATCCTATCAGTCTGCCTTTATCTCCCAGATTCAGGGTCTGGGATTCCGTGTGTCATTGAGTTTCTGGGTTTCCATATTCTCTCAGTTGGTGACAGTTCCCGAGCCCTCTCCTTATCTACCAGGAACTGATATTTAGAAGAATACTGGATAGCTATTTTAAGTGATTTCCTGCAGTTTGGATTTTCCTAATGCTTTGTTATAAGTAGTCTTAACATTTGCACCTTTGGCTTGTGGATGACATAGATAAGCCCCTCTCCTGGCAGTGACTCAGAAGGACCATCAAATTGAGGTATGTCACACTGCTGATGTAACCTGCTCAGTTGGTAAGACTTATCTTGATGAGGGGTGAGGACTACACTGATCTATGAATATAAGACAAGCATTTAGAATGTCGTTACAGTTTATGCTGCTAAAATGGATGGGGGGAAGACCTTGGGGGCATCAACCTGATAGAAAAAACTACAGGCAACTAAGGAAAGCTGAGAATGGGAGAAATAGTCTTCTCCAAGAACAGTTACACCAACTGGTAGTCCAGTACCCAATGGCCAGGCCTGGAAACATATATAGAATTCACAGTATACAGACTGAACATATTGTATTTATGTATTTAGAAATATAGGGGCTATTCTTTCTCATTCTCTCTCTCTCTCTCTCTCTCTCTCTCTCTCTCTCTCTCTCTCTCTCTCTCTCTCACTTCCCCCACCTTCTGAACTACAAGGAATTGGTGAAATTATTAAGGCCACTCCACGTAGTTAAAAGGAGATTTATTTAATGGTGTAACTTACAAATGAAGAAATAGGTAGGTTGAGGGTTCTGGGAAAGACGCAGCGTAGTCCAGCGGTGTTCTCTGGAGAACTTTCCTCCATCCACCTCTAGTGTCCAGGCTCCCAGCAGCAAGAACGCAGCACTTCGGACCTCCTTGGCCCCGCCTTGTAGGCCTGATAGTTACCAAAGCCTCAATGGGGGTTGGAACTTCCAGACCAAAGCTGGAATGGCTACCCACTACAACAGGGTGTTTCAGGTTCATCATAGATTTCCTGCTCTTCTCCTGGTATTGACAACTTCTGTAATATTAAGGTTAATCTTAGGTTGCCTGCTTGTCTCTCATGTTGACTACTTCTGTAATACCAGGAGATTTAGTGTCTTTTCTTGGGAATCAGTATGTATGTATATGTATATGTATATGTATATGTATATGTATATGTATATGTATATTATTTGAGCTATAAGTTGTTTTCCTTAATTGCTGGTATGTTATTGATTCTGAACCCCAGTGGTTTTATATTTTAATCAATATTTTGCTTTCTTTACTAATGTGGTTTTATATTACCTTGAAATTCCATAGCATGAGATTCTGACTTGATTTTTGTTTCAAATCTTCTTTGTCAATCAGTTTGTCAGTTTGTTATCATCTACAGAAGATTCTGATGAATGTTTCCTGGAGTTTTCACTGAAGCTGTGGACTATCTTGTGGTAAACTGACCTTAACAGTAGAGAGTCTTCCAGACTTTTATTTTTCTTATGCGGGCTTTTGCTCAGGCAACTCACTGCTGTTTGGCTCTTAAACATCTCTCAAAGTTTTATGTTAAATACTTATTTACCAATGTTGGTGGAGATGATATAATTAGCTACTGTGGGATAGAACACTTAGGTGGATAGGTCTGATGGAAGGAAGCCAGGTCATTGGCAGCATGTTTTTACGTTCATGGTATGAATTCATGAAAATGCTGCTTGCCTGTGGCCTTCTGGGCCCCTGCTCAGACCCAAGCTACCCTCAGCCAGTTGTGGTGAAGCACACTGGTTGGATTTGCTGAAGGAGACAGAGGCAAGAGGATCCTGAGTTTGAGGCCAGCCTAGGAGGCTTGCTAATAAGAAGCTGCGGCTGGCTGGAACCCAGGCACAAAGGGTGGCAGTGGGACCATGGAGGCAGTGGCTGCTGTTCCAAATTGCTGGCTTCTTCTCATCATGTTGGTGACTGCGGTGATGCTGCTACCTGGGATGAGAGGTTTACTGCTGCTTGTTCAGAGAAGAATTGCCAAGACCATCGTGTTATGAGAAAGCATCGGCAAAGGTCAGTTTGGAAAAGTTTGGCAAGACAAATGGTGGGAAGAAATTGCTGTGAAGATATTCTCTTCCAGGGAAAAACATTCATGGTTTCAAGAGACAGATATTTATTAGACTGTGATTGCTCCAAACCACAAAGGAGGCACACACGCACACACACACACACACACACACACACACACACACACACACACGTCTTCAGGGAACCATGACCAAGCCTAACAGCAACTTTGAAATCTTCAAAAAGATGACAGATTGCACAACGACAATTCCACATGGACTATGATAAAGCCATTAAGCTGATTAACACCACGCAAAGATTAACTCTGGACTACAAACTAGCTACTCAGGACAATTTTGAGATGGCTAGCTGAGATGATCCAGCCTGACAGGCTACTTGAACAAGGACTTGAAACAAGCCCTACACTTTCTCATTATGCAGAGACTGGACAAATGATACAGGATTTGACAATTAACCCAAAAATTCTTTTAGGGATTTCCCTAAAGATGTCTTCTCTCCAAGAAGCAGGAAGTAATTTAAAGAAAACAATGCCCACATTCCCAAGAGGTAGGGTGGGTAGTTTTTTGGTCGTTCAATGACTTAAGGATAATTATCATTGTTTATGATTGTTCATTACAAGTTGTTAATTTTTAATGGTCAGGAAAAAAGCTGAACATGGAGATTAGATTCAGAGGTTTTTTTTTTTTAAAAAAAAGAAAAAGAAAAAAAAAAGAGAATATAGATATGAGGTAGATCACTGAATCTACTGTGAGGAAAAAGATAAAGAAATAATAGGACAAATGGGTAGATGATTGAATCTACCCTAAAAAGAAAAATGGGGAAGATATAAAAATGACAGAAGGTAGATTACTGAATCTATTATAAAAAAGAAAAATACTTTTAAAAAGGAACTACTTGCTTTAAATAGGATAAGTAATGAAATTTTTTTGTCTGAATCTGTCAAATGTTTATGGACTAGACATTGTTAATGTAATTTTTGACTGTATATATTGTGTATACTTATTGGATAGTTTTTCTTGTATTGGTTATAAGCTTTTTTTAAAAGTTTTAGACAAAATAAGGGGAAATGTGGTGGTATTGTGTTCCCCAAAATATTGTGCACCCTAATAAATTTATCTGGAGTCAGAGACAGAACAGCCACTAGATACAAAGGCTAGAAAATGGTGGCACTCACACCTTTAATCCTAGCATTGCAGAGGTAGAAATCCCTCTGGATCTCTGTGAGTTCAAGGCCACATTGGAAACAGCCAGGCATGGTGACTCACGCCTTTAATCCCAGGGAGTGATGGCAGAAAGCAGAAAGATATATAAGGCGAGAAGATCAGGAACTAGAAGCTTTTAGCTGGTTAAGGTTTCAGGCTTTTGAGCAACAGTTCAGCTGAGAGCCATTGGGATGAAGACACAGAAGCTTCCAGATTGAGAAAACAGGATCAGCTGAGGAACTGGCGAGGTGAGGTTAGCTGTGGCTTGTTCTGTTTCTCTGATCTTCCAGCGTTCACCCCAATACCTGGCTCAGGTTTGATTGTATTAGTAAGAACTGTGAAGATTCCTGCTACACACTGTTGTTTGGCTCTTAAACATCTCTCCAAGTTTTATGTTAAATACTTATTTACCAGTCTTGGTGGAGATAATATAATTAGCCACTGTGGGATAGAGCACTTAGGTGGATGGGTCTGATGGAAGGAAGCCAGGTCATTGGTAGCATGTTTTGTAAGGGATAAAGTGGCCCAGGCTGCTACAATTTCTTTTGCCTCCCAGAATGCCATGAAAGAAACAGGGCAGTTCTACCCTGACTCCTCCTGTGTTGTTCTGCACTGCCACGGGCCCAGAGGTGTAGACAAACCACAACAGACTGATCGCATTGAAGCTGTCAGCCAAAGAAACCCCACCTCTTTCTAAATTGATTTATCTCAGGATTTGCCACATTGACACAAACTGAACACACTCCTAATTTCTTAAAGGTCTTTTTTTTGGGGGAGGGG
The DNA here is from genome assembly GCF_004664715.2 of Peromyscus leucopus. NCBI lineage: Eukaryota > Metazoa > Chordata > Mammalia > Rodentia > Cricetidae > Peromyscus > Peromyscus leucopus. Next base: position 7,452,526 of record NC_051072.1, on the reverse strand, counting down.
AGAAATTGAAGGCAGTTTAATAAAATCCAACTTAAGGAATCTGATTTCAGAACATGATTCTTTGAATTGAGAAATGGGTCACAATGAGGTTCAGTAAGATAGCCCAGTGAGTAAAGATGCCTGTCCCCAAGCAAAGCAACACAAGTATTCCTGGACACATGGAAGAAGAAGGAACTCAATGCCTACCAATTATTCTCTGACCTCCATCCATGCTTTGTGGAATGTGCATTCTCTCCCAATAAATAAAATGTAATAAAAGCAACAGATAATTAGGTATTAGGCAACCTAACTTTTGGGTTAGGTTTAAGGAAAAATTCTCCATATGGTAGGAGAGCCATAAGAGAATGTCAGTCTTTGCTTCAAATGCCTTTAACAGCATTCAATGTGCCCAAACTGAGATACTGTCAAAATACTCAATGCCCTAAGAAGTGTAACATTTTTATTTGTAAATATTGAGTATGCCTCCTGTATGGTTCCTTTCTTACTCTGAATGGTCATGACATTTTGGTTCTTAGAGATGGAAAAACTTATCTATGTAAGATAAGATAGCAAATATGTGGAATTATTTTTCCACCATGAATTCATTGTTTGTTGGAAATACCTTCGATTTCATTTATTGCAGGAGCTTAGAATAATCATTCCCAGTACATCTATTGTGGTTTGGAAACCAAAGAAGACATGCATGTGGTCTTTTACAGCCCATTTAGTTTTGAAGATTTTCAAGAATTAATGTGTTCACTGACATTCTTTTTTCAACTTCATCCAATTCCACACAAGTTGCCCAGTTGGGAGAACATAATTAGGCCTCTGTTGTAGCTTAGAAATTAGTGATGCAAGGCCAGGATGCCTCAGAACAGTCTGAAGAGAAAGCCCAACAGAGGGCTCAACTGACATATTTCACTTCTGGAAGTGTGTATTCCCATTGATGGCTTTGTGGACATTTTTCTGAGTAAGTAAACTGTGCTGTGATGTGGTACACAATATGCCCTGTGGTTTCAGCTGTTGGTTACCTTGGTATAGAAAGTTAAAAAAAGGATGGGATTATCTTTTGAAAGAAGGCCACTAGTGGATAATTTACTATTGATTTTATTTTATAATAAAAATGTGCTGAAATACACATAGTATAAAATTTACCATCCTGGTCATACTTAAGTGTTCAGTTCTATAGCATTAAGTGCATCCATATTCCTGTGAAACCCACACCACTATCCATCTGCAGAACTCATTTCATACTGCAAAACTGAAATTCTATACCCATTAAACAATAACTCTCCATTTTCCTCTCCTTCCAGACCCTGGCAGACACCATTCTACTTTCTAGTTTTATGATTTTTGACTACTCTAAGTATCTCATATAAAAGAAATTATATAGTATTTGTCATTTTGTAGCTGGCTTATTTCACATATCATAAGTTCCTCAAAGTTGTTTCATGTTATAGCACAGCTCAGCATTGTATTCCGTCTAAGGCAGAATAATATTCCATTGTAGGCATACACTACATTTTGGGTATTCATTCACACATTGATGGATGTTTGGGTTGCTTCCATGTTTTAGCTATTACGAATAATGCTGCTATAAACATGGGTGTGGACGGATCTCATTAAGACTCTACTTTCGGTTATATGGTTATTTCCAGCAGTGAAATCGTTGGATCCTGTAGTAATTTCATTATAATCTTTTTTGAAGATCTATCATTCTATTTTCCACAGCAGTTGTACCACTTACCATTCCCACCAACAATGTACAAGGTTCAAGTTTCTTAAGAAATAGTCCAAGCACATTTTAGAATAAGTATTCTGTTACTGGTGTAATGATACTCTTTGTCTGTTAGACCTAGCTGGCTTATAGCATCATGCGAGCTATCCATTTTTTTCTTTGTCCTTTCCTGTCTGAGTGTTCTGTAATTAACAGTCAAATGTTGACACCTCCAGCTGCTATCATAGAATTATTCATTTCTTTCTTCAATTTATTATGTTTAATATATTTTGAATTCCTGTTATCATGTTTACAAAGTTTTAAGTGTTTATATCTTCTTGCTATATTAACATTTATCAACATATAATTTTTTTTGTGTTCTGTAACCTTTAAAATTTTAATAACTATTTTTACCCTCTCCTGTTTACTTATTTGCTCTTGAGATTGTCTTTTCTTTTTCTTTTCAATTTTTATCTTTGTATTGGAAATGAATTTCTTATAGACAAAGCATAGTTAGATCATTTTAAAACACCCATTCTACAGATCTCCATTTTTGTTATTGCAAAGCTTAATCTGTCCTGATGTAAAGAAATCACTGATAAAGAAGTACTTACCCATTTTGCCAGATACTCAGGGTATTGTTCCCCCAATTATTTACTCCCTTCTTTTCTGTTAGATTGAGCTGTCAATCATGAACTGCTTAAATGTCTTATTTCCTTTTGTGGATGTTCTATATCTAGCTTCTTTGTGCTTTTCAAGGGAAGATTACATTGCCTAATTACAAATAAATTCATAACACTCTAATTTATACTGTTCAATAACATATGGAAAGCTCCTTTGTGACTGTCCACATTGCTTTCCATTATTAATGTCACAAACTACCTTTATAAAACGTGTAGAAAAACATAACTGCACCCATTTTATGAATCAATCACCTCAGCTACATAACAGCAAAATGAGAAGTTACTAAGCAAATACATAAAGTACCACATTTTAAGTTTGTAATTTAAAGGCAGTATTGTTCTATATGGCATTCAAATATTTGTGCATGAATATTGAAAGCATCCCCAGTTTTTGTGTGTAATCTTCTTTCAATAATCAATACATGTACCCAGTTATTCATATATACCTGCATAGAGAGGGACAAGACAGAATGTTAAAATTGGTGAATCTGGATAAATTGTATGTGGGAATTATTTACTTATGCTCATAAATTTCTTAGAACTTGATTTCAATACAAACTGTTAAGGGGCTACCCAGGTAGCTCAGTAGGTCAGAATATGTACTGGCCTTATAGAAGACTTGAGTTTAGTTCCTAGAGCCCAAATTGGGTGGCTCATAATCACCTGTATCTCCAGCTCCAGTGGGATCCAAATCCTTCGAGCACAAGTATACCTACATGCATACATACTTATACACATAGCCCCCACCTCATACATAGTTAAAAATACAATAAATGTAAAAAAACCACAAAAAGTAAAATCTTTTTAAACAAAAACTCTTGGTAATATATTTTTTCCTTATAAAATAAATTAAAAAATGTCATCTATTGGTTTTGAAATTTTATTTTCTATGATCTCCCAGAAGACAACACAACAGTTTCTTTTTGATGCTGTAATACATTACTATGAAGTTATTAAAATGTACATTTTATCCTAGGATTTTGGAAGGCTGGAGTCCAAAATGAGTCTCAGTGAATTAAAAATAGAGCTGTGAACCTGGCTTATTTTCTTCTGGCAACCCAGGGAAGGAATCCATCCCTCTGCCCTTTTTAAAGGATCTATTGAGGGATTTCTGTCGTGATTATATAGCTGGTAAGTGAGCCCAGGATAGGTAGTTAGAAAGGGAAGATCACAAACTGGCTGGAATACCTCGGGACAGGGTCATGCTGCTGTCCACAGGCAGACAATCAAGAGAGATGATGCCAGGCAAAAGGGACACCTCTAGATTCTGCTACTCTTTGGGGTCCCTGAGCTCATGGAACCCCTCCATGTTTCCATGCAAGGATTCCAGGTGATTAAGTCAGGCCCCTCTAAGGTTAGACTGATTTTTAGCTACCATAAGTCACCACAAGTCAACTGATTAAGGATTTTAATTGCATCTGAAAAGTCCCTTTCGACAGGACTTCTTTGGCTAAACCCTTGGGAGCAGTGTGGAGACCACCAGCTGCCTGCTTCCTTTCTCTCTTCCTCTAACTCATAGAAGAATGTCTCACCCAGGCACATTATAGGGAGAGAATTCCAGACTCCGGGAGTTTCAGCCTAGCCAAGTTAGTTGACACATCATAAAGCTATAGCAGGAAGTGGGGAGTGAATGAAATTTGGTGTGAAGTTTCCTGGTTGGAGACACTGAAATAAACTCTGGGGAGACAGGCAAGTGTGTGAAACACAGAGCTACACAGCGGAAGGACCGCCATTAATTTACACTCTCTGTGGCTGTCATGATCTAAGACAGAACGGACAGTGATTAGAGAAACACACCTTCTAAGACCAGTCAGCCTCCTTCTGGATGTCTCCTCTGTTTTAGTCTGTGGTCATTAGGCCACATGTCTTCAGAAGTCTTGAGTGTATGACCACTGGGAACTGACAGATGACACCAAGGCTTGAAGCTTTCCGGTTGGATTTTATTGCTTGGTAGTAATATTCACACCTCTTGGCCTCTTGGCTTCTCTGTAAAAATGGCATCTGCTCATCTCTCTAGGGTATACACATAGGAAACTGAACATATGTGGGATAAAAGGGGTTGGGGTGGGGCAGATGTAAAGCCACTGCCTCACTCACTATACGAGCCATTTATAGATCTTCTAAGGCGGCTGTGCCTCATGCTCTTCAGCTTCACACATCATCAATGGAAGTTTAGAAACGTCCTTACAGGGCATGCATTGCGTCCTGGAATCCACACAATGTAACATCCTGCATTTAGAGGGAAAAGTGACCCAGGATGAGTTTTAATGTGTTCACCCAAGTTTTGTGGTTTCATGATTTGAGGGTATGTGTGTATCTGTGGCATAAGCATGTATGTGTGTGCAGGTATGTATAAAGATCAGAGGTTGACGTTGGAATGTCTATTTCTACTGCTGTCCACTTTGTGTTTTGAAATAAAGTCTTTCTAACTGAACATGGAGTTTGGCATTTCACTTAGGCTGGTTGGTCAGTGAGCCCCCAAATCTGCCTGCCTTTGCTCCTGAGCACTAGAGTTACAGACATAATTCCAGAATTTTTACATGGAGGCTGGAGATCCAAACTCAAGTCCTCATGCTTGTACAGGAAGTACTTAAACATTGAGCCATTTTCTCAGTTTTGGTTTATTGATAAAATTAATTTATTGAATGTGAAATTTAGAGGGGAAAAGCCTAAAGCTACCTTTACTGAAAATGAACTGTATACTGCTTTTATACTCATTTGTTTTCTCTACAGGCAGTCTAAAACATGAAGCTTATTGTCTACTCTTTGCCAATGAGAATTTGTTAAGTCCGGCTTTTAGGAAATGAATGGCAGAGTCAGGCTTTGAATACATGTGTGACTGAGCTAAGGTTAATGTTTTATTAACTATGACACAAATCAACATTTATTTGAAGCTTGATGGTTATACCACAGTCAGGTAGTGAATATTCACATCAATGATGTTCTCTTACAAATCGATAGAAAAGTTGCAGTCTTCAAGTACTCCATTGCTGAAAATTGACATCAAACAATCAAACAACCCCCACCCCCTACAAACTCATAAAGAAAACATAAATGCTTTGGGAGTCGTATGGTGGTTTCTCAGAAAACTGGGAATCAATCTTCCTCAAGACCCAGCTATACCACTCTTGGGCATATACCCAAGGAATGCTCAATCTTACCACAAGGACACATACTCAACTATGTTCACAGCAGCATTATTCATAATAGCCAGAACCTGAAAACAACCTAGATGCCCCTCATCCGAAGAATGGATTAAAAAAATGTGGTGAATGTACACAATGGAGTACTAATCAACAGTAAAATCAATGACATCATGAAATTTTCAAGCAAATAGATGGAACTAGAAAATATCATCCTGAGTGAGGTAACCCAGATTCAGAAAGACAAACATGGTATGTACTCACTCATAAGCGGATACTAGATTTAAAGCAAAGGATAACCAGACTGCAACCCGCAGTTCCAGAGAAGCTAGCTAACAAGGAAGACCCTAAGAGGGACACATGGATCACCTTGGGAAGGGGAAATAGATGAGATCTCCATGAGTAAACTCGGGATGATGAGTGGGCAATGGAGGTTAGGGCATGGGGGATGAGAACATAAGGGAACAGGATGCTTGCGCTTGAACAGGGATGGAGTGGGAGAGCAATGAAAGAGATACTATGATAGAGGGAGAAATCATGGGGCCAGGGAGAAACCTGGTGCTAGGGGAGTTCCCAGGAATCCCCAAGGATGACCCCAGTTTCTACTGCTAGCAATAGTGGAGAGGGTACCTGAACTGGCTTACCCCAGTAATCATATGGGTGAATACCTTAACTGTCATAGAGCCTTTCTCCAATAACTGATGGAAGCAGATACAAAAATCCATAGCCAAACACCAGACAGAGCTCCAGGAATCCAGTTGAAGGGAGAGAAGAGGGATTCTATGAGCAAGGGGCATCAAGATCATGATGGGGAAACCTACAGAAACAAACAAACCAAACTAGTGGGAACTCATGAAGTTTAGATCAACAGCTGTGAAGCCTGCATGGGACTAGACTAGGCCCTCTGCATAGCAAGACAGTTATGTAGCTTGATCTGCTTAAGGGACCCCATGGCAATAGGATCAGGATCCATCCCTGGTGCATGAGCAGGTTTTTTTGGATCACACTACCTTTGGTGGGACACCTTGCACAGCCTTGAGGCAGGGGGAGGGGCTTGGACCTGCCTCTACTAAATGTATCAGGCTCTGCTGACTCCCCATGGGAAGCCTTACCTTTTTGTAGGAGGGAATGAGGGGTGGGTTGGGGGGAGGCTGGAGGGGCAGGAAGAGGGTGATTTTGATTAGTATGTAAAATGAATAAAAAATTCTTAATAAACAAAATAAAACATAAATGGCGAGAACAGTAGTGAAATTGAATGCCAAGTAGGGTAAAGTTTGTAACATCTGTTCTTTGATTGATTTAGACATCTTGAGCTAGACACATATGATGATGAAAAGATAAATGTGATATAAACGATGAGTGTGGCAGTAGATATGGCATAGATTATCATAACATACGACAGTTTGATCAAGAAAGAACAAAATTTGGTAAGTCAGGAAGCAGAAATTCATAGAATTTGCAACAATTTCCATCATATAGATAAAATTACCTTGTATCTCCTACATTAGAGAATTTCCATATTTGAAAGTTCAGTCATTTTGAATTAGAGCTGGTTTGTATGTTTCTGAAAGTTTACATAATCAATTTGACTGCCATGCACTGGAACCAGAGACACAGTAGGAAAAACTGAAGTATCATCAATTGCCTCAAAGAGCAAGATATTCTCAAGTGGATGTTTTACATTTTATTTTTAAAATGTCATTTAAAAATAACCCAAATCATTGTGAAAGTTTCCCATACCCATCACCTCAGATATTATCATGTCTTTGTGGTAAAAATACTCAAGTTATCTTTTTGACCTATTTGGAAATACATAAACCATTATCATTGACAGCAATCATCCCACTATGTGCTAGGACATCAGGATTTATGTTTATAGCTATGTATCCCAGTTGTTCAACTTGTCTCTAGTCTATCTCCTTCCTGACTTTCACAGTTTCTGGTAACCAGTAATCTACTATGTATTTCTATGAAATCAACATTTTTAGATCCTAGTGTGGGTTCATGAAGTATTTATCTTTCCGTGCCTGGCTAGTGCCATTTAAAATAGGTTGCTTATAGATTTTGTAACTCAACTAATTTACAGTATGGTTTGAATTTTTTGAATAACATTCTATTCTCTGACTTGGCATTGCCATTCAAATGATTACTGCTGCCACCTTTCTCTTTCCTAGAATAGAGATGCAGAGACAATACAACAGCTACAATGAGGGATGGAATTCACAGTAGTGTGCCCTGCAGGCAGAGGAGGACATCAACAGCTAATAAATCAAGGCAGGAAGATAGACTGCTTTGCCTTCCAGAGGAAAGTTCAGATAGGGTATGCCACTGGCAATACCTTTCTTAAGAATAGTAGAGTGCTACTTGGGAAGCCCATGTGACGCTGAGGGTGGTAAAGGATGCAGAAAAGGGAGAAAGTGTATATTCACAGGCAGAGGATCAGAGGAAAAGCATTCTGGTGTGTGCTGTGTTGGTGGTCAGGCAAAAGTTGTTTACCAGACACTTAACAAAAAAATGAATTGGTATGAGCACTGGAAAGCAATGGTTGAACCCTAGCATAGGTTTTGAGATTGCTATGGTTCCCACAAGCTTGCCATGAGTTTCCCATATGGTCTCACTTTGACAGCTAGTCACATGTGTCTTCACAGATTGATTGACTAATGACTCTGTTAATCAACTGACTTTTCACCTATACCTTTACTTCTCAGCTTCTTTTACTGAGCTTCCTTCATCTTATTATTAAAATGATTAACTTCCTGGTTGAGTCCTGACATACATAGGATGTGACAAGTGAACTAGATATTTGATTGCTAATCTCCATCTTGAGAAATACTCTTCCACCACTATTTAGATCTGGACATGGTAGTGCCCACCCACCTGTAATCTCAGTGTTTGGAGGTAAAGACAGGAATACTGTGAGGTTGGGGTGTGCCTGGCCTTGTATAATGAGAGCATGATTTAAAAAAAAATTATAAAACAAAACAAAACAACATCTTGTTCAGAAAAATATTTTGATTAGCATCAGGGGAAAATGAGAACTTAATACTTGAATTCCTAGGTGGTGGGTAGAGGGAGATTATCATTCATTAGTTTATTTAATACTTACAAAGAAAGCTCCAAAATGCACCTGTGTTGTGAAGACACAATTAAGCTAAAACAGACGTACTGTATAATTTACTGTTTTAAGCAGACCTGGGAATGCTTAGGGGGAAATAGTAATAAACATTCCTGTAACTCAGATAGATTCTGAAGTCATGCTAGAAAAACCAGGATAAAAGAATCCTGGCTTTGGCCCTCTGTACTCCTGGTGTTTACAGGTAGTAGAAAGACAGACAATTAAAAACTGATGTCATAAATAAGTCTGAACAATCAAGGATAAGGAAGGCTGAGAGGATAGATCTCAGATGACAAATTACAGTGTAATTGGCCCATTCAAAGCTAGTCTTCCTCTACCCTGCCCCCTCTCTCTTATTCTCTCCCTCTTTATCCCTCTCCATCTCTTTTTCTGAACCCCTTTGTTGTCATCACCATCATCACCATCACCATCATCACCATCATCATCATCATCACCACCATTTCTCTCTCTTCTCCATTCTATCTCCTTCCCTCTCTCACTGTGTCTATTTTCCTTGTGTTCTTTAGTGACTATTACACCAATACTGACAGAGAAGGAGCCAGCTAGGGTCACTTACATAGGAAGTGAGTAAACAGGTAGAATAGCATTTCAATGTGCCAGAAAACAATGTTCATGACTTGGGCACATCTGGGTTGCAAGATGGACCTTATCCTGGGAAGCAATTCTTGCGCAGTTACACAAATCCTGAATTGGATGTGAGTGAATATTATGTTATCTATGTTTCTTCTATTTCCTTCTGTTTCTTTTTGGTTTGGAACCAGAAATTTTATCCTTAGCATTGGCCTACCCTTTCACTAGCTGATGGGCAAGTTATTTACTCCCTATGACTTCCTTTTAACTTTTCTTTTCATGTGTAAGATGGTTGTTATCATCTTAATATACCTTACCTCGTGAGGTTGTTTCCGAAGTAAAATAAGAATAAGACTATAAAATTTCAGACAGTCCTGAGCACATAATATCCTTCACATAAAAGTTACCTCTTGTAACTGTTGCTATTATGAGTATGATTTTCATTATTATTGGGTCATAAAACTCCTCAGTGAAACATGTGGACTCTTCTTTCATCTAGTTCTCTGTGCAAAGCACAGGCACATCATTTTTAAATTGTTTCCAAGGTTTCTTCTTATATGGTCTTATAAATCTAAATCACAATTGTTGTCAACATGTCTAAAATATTGCAATAAATAAAATACCTGTTTTCCCATCTAAGAGATATGTACTAATAACCTGTTGATGTTTTTCCCCCATGTTTTACTGTGAATTTTATGTGGTGGGAAGTGTGTAACATACTGTATATTCTTGACTTTTTTAAATTAGATTTTATTCTAATTTGAAATGCACATGTTCAAATAAAATAGAAGTAAATAAAATTTGTATGTTCAATATAGAAAAAGTAGAAATACTTATAAAATCTATCTCTAAGCATTAAGAATATGTAGCTCTTAATTTGTGTGGTTTAATAAAACTTATTTCCATGATTTTTGTTTGTTTGTCTTTTGTTTTTCAAAACAGGGTTTCTCTGTGTAACAGTCCTAGCTGTCCTGAAACTCACTCTGTGCCCCAAGCTGGCCTCGAACTCGCTGAGATCCACCTGCCTCTGCCTCCCAAGTGCTGGCGTTAAAGGCGTGTTCCACCACTACCAGGCTTTTTCTGTGATTTTAAAGAAGAGTAGTTGAAATGATACGATATACAATAAATTAGTCTTGACCAACAGAATACATTTATCATCCTATATGAAAAAATTACAAATAGTTATTTACTGAGAGACAATATCAACCTCTCGGTACATTTATTATCATTTATTATTTTTTTAGTTGACAAACATCTTCATATTAAATTTTAAGACAACAAAAAATGTTATTTAAATAACTTGAGATGCAATCTGACATTATACTACAGATATGTCTCTGCTTTTATAGATAAAAGAAATAAAATTTCAATATTATGCTGATTCAATCTCTTACAGACCCAAGAGATAGCCATATTTGGTTTATTAGTTATATCCTTATTCCTGTGACAAAATGCCTGACAATAAGCAACTTGAGGGAAGAAGCATTTGTTTTTGGTCATGGTTGGAGGTGAATCATCAGTCATAGAGAGGGAAGACAAGGAGTACATGAGTCAGCTGCTTGCACTGTGTGTGATGTAAGAAAGCAGGGTGTGACGAATGTACTCCATTTGATTTATACCTTCCCCTCTTCTTATTTAGTCTAGTATCCTAGCCCATGGGATACTGTCGTCCTCATTCATTGTGGGTCTTCCTTTTTCAGATAAATCTCTGTAGAAACATCTTCCCTACTAGACCACAGAGATGGATCTCTCAAGTGACTCTTACTCCAGACAATGAAGGGTAACTATCAAAAGTCTGCTTCTTGCCAACTTGATTCTTGAACTTTCCACCCGAACACATCACTTTTAATTCATGACATTTCACCATGGCCTGTTTTACATTAATCTCACAGTGCAACATGATTTAATCCATTTCCCCAATTCTCCAAAGTTGTAAAAGTTCTAACATTGTTCAGAAGTGAAGTCTACATTCAGAGGGTTTATGGAAACTCAGACAATCTCTTAACTATCACAGAAGGAACATTCCCCATCCAGAAGCGTGGGACGAGGACACATACATTAATTTTCCTGTTGCTATGTTAAAATACCTAACAAAAACAACTTAGGGAAGGAGGATTTATTTTGGCCCATAGTTGGAGGTTACTGTCTATCTTGATGGAGAAGACACGGTAGCAGGAACATGTGGCTGATCTCATCACATTCACAGTCAGGAAGTAGAAAAATTGAATGCTTGTGCACACCCTCTTTTGCCATTTTTATGAAGTCTGGGACCCAGTCCATGGAGTGATGCCATCCATATTCAGACTGCGTACTTCCACCTTAGTTAACCTATTCTAGGAACTCCTTCATAGATATGCCCAGAAATTTGTTTCCTGTGTGATTCTAGATCATTTAAAGTTGACAACCAATATTACTAATCAAATTGTAGAATGGAAATATCAATTGAAAGCAAGGGTGAAACTCAATACGGTAAATACCAAAACCTGCAACTCTCCATGTGAAATCTGGAGCTTATGATGAAGTAATCTAGGCTTAAATAGCATTAGGTAGATTCACCCCTCTAGCTCTGGCACCTACAGTACACAAAGTCTCTACCACGAGTGGGGTCCACGTTGTGCTGGTAGCTTTCCTTAGATATACCATGGTCCTGGCATCTCTAAATTCCATTATAATTTAGGCTTCACTGTCATGACTTCACACATGACCTTTCAGCATTTCCTTAAAGAGAGTCTGACTGTGCCTCACCTTGCATGACTTCAGAGACATTCTAGCTTGGTGTAAGTCTCCATAACCCCATAACTCATACATCTTGCATTCCTGAAAAACTACCATATGAATGATGCTGGTACATTCTCTGGACAGATGTGTCCCAGTCTCCTAACACAGCTGCAACAAATTCTGTGTATCTTCGTGACTAAACCTGAGAAAGCATTTCCCTAGGCAGTTGTTTCAGAGTAGCAGTTCTCAATGTATGGGTCTTGACCCCTTCAGGGGTCACATTTCAGGTATTTTGCATATCAGATATTTATATTACAATTCTTAACAGTAGAAAATTACAGTTACGAAGTAGCAATGAAAATAATTTTATGGTTGGGCTCACCACTGCATTAAAGGGTCACCACATAGGAAGGTTGAGAACCACTGTTTTAGAGTAAGTAGAATTCTCAGTTCTGGCTCTTTCTTTTGAAATGAATTTGGTGCCTCAGAGAAACAGTTCTTATTGTCCCAGTGCAGAGGGAGAGATTTATTGAAATTTGCTGATCTTTTTAACAACTGCAGCTGTCTCCTTTGCACCCACCTTGTCTGCAACTTTGAACATTCCAATATTCCTTTCTTTACCAAACTGTAAATTTTTAAATGTATTTCTGCTCTTCCCTTTCTCTCTCTTTGACTAACAGCAATAAGAAATAACCAGGCTACTGCCTGAGTGTCCTCCTATTCTAAAATTTCCTTCACTGACTTAACTAATCTTTGGATTCTAATTCTTTAGAATCCAAACTCAATCAAGTTTGCAAGAAACAGATCAGCCTATCTATCTATCTATCTATCTATCTATCTATCTATCTATCTATCTATCTATCTATATCTGTCTATCTATCTATCATCTATTATCTATCTATCCATTATCTATCTATTATCATTTTCTGTCTATTCTCTCTCTCTCTCTCTCTCTCTCTCTCTCTCTCTCTCTCTCTCTCTCTCTCTCTCTCTCTCTCATCACATATCTCAAATGTAACCAACATGACCTTTATCCCAGGTCTTGGTAGAGCACACTGTCCTCTTTTTAAGCCTCATGCATATCTTTATATTTGCCTTCTGGTCTTCCAAACTCTGTTTATGGTATTCTTGGAGTATTCTATGCCACAGTTCCTAGTTCTTCTTCATCCCTCTGAAAAACCAGTTCCAAAAACCTACCAACTACATGGTCAGATTTATCACAACACTAATCTCACTCTTGGTACCTTTATCTTAGTCATTTTTTTCATCACTATGAACAACTCCCTGAAAATAGGCAGTATAAGAGAGGAAGACTTTGTGTTGATTCAGAATTTGAGAGTCACAGCCAATTATGGGAGGGAAGGCATAGTAACTTGAGTTTGAGGTACCATATTACATTGCCTTTATCACCTTGCCCAGTGGTCTATAGAGGATGGGAACAAATAATGAGCCATACAGGTGTGTTGGGGCAATTAAACACAGCATTATAGGTGAAATTTATGTTAGATGTAAAGTTTGACTAATCTCTCATACAATTCAAACTAATCCAAGTCCAAGTATAATTTTCTGAGCAGGTGGATTTTTCAGTCTTTTCCTTGAAAACTCAACCCTGTAAAATGCATATTTCTCTTCATGTGAAGCCAAGGTTCTCATGTACTTGGAGTTACAAAGGAGGAAACTATTAATAGTTGCCAAGGCAAATTTTACTCAACCTGTCCTAGAGGCTTATAAAATTTTCTTTATCTTTGAAATTCAAAGCTTTTAGCAGAGAATGGGTATATTTTGTCTTGATTTTCCCCAATCCAGAATATAGTAAGATTTTTTAGATTTTCACTCTGACATTTTAAAACTCAAGTTCTTCAAAGTTTACCAACACAGAAGTATATTTTTCAAATGTAGCTTTAATCATTGCTTCTGTGTGTGTGGGGGTTCCTTCCAGGTTCTCATGTACAGCACTTCATCTTTTCGCTTGATCAATTCTGCCATTTATTTCCCCCAGCAGAAGAGTTTTTCAACTGATTATATTGCTAACCTCCTTACATTGATTACTTATTCCATTCATTTGCTGTTCATGCTATTGTATTCTGGTTTTCTTCTGTCTTCTCTGTCATTCCATCTATTTTGTATTTTCCATTAATATCATATTTTCTACAACTATCACCATAAATATTTTTTTAAAGAAACTTTGTTGTTCTTCTGAGATTTTAGGATGTTGTTTAAATGTATTTAATCACAACTTAAACACTTGTGTGTCATACCAGACTGTTGGTGAAGGCCTTGGTGGTTGTTTTTCTCCATGTATAGTTCCCATGACTCTCTTAAAATATTTATTTATTTTATGAATAAAATTTTATTTGTTTTCCTACATGTATGTAGGAAACCTCATCTGTGTCTGATGTTGATAAAGTTCAGAAGAGGGAGTCAGATCCCCTGTAACTAGAATTAGGGATGCTTGTGAACCCTACCTATGGGTGCTAGGAACCAAACCTGAGTCCTCTGCAAGAGAAACAGGTGCTCTTAAGAGAGCAAGTCACTCTCTAATTCCTAATGTTAATTATATTTTTAATTTTTGAGACAAGGTCTCACTGTTTACCAGGGGCAGCCTGTAAGGCATTAATTAGACCAGACTGGCCTCAAACTCACAAAGATCTGCCTATCTCTGCCTCCTACATGCTGAAATTAAAAGTATGTGTCACTATGCCCAGCCTCTCAGGAATCCCTTTCCTCTTGGATTTCCTTAGGTTAAAATCACAGAATATCTACTTTGAGAGTAGAGGAAAATTGAGAGTGGGGCTGGAATACTGCCTTCTCTGGATCCCTGCTTGGGGCTTCTGGTCTTCTGGTTCAAGTTCACAATTTCTTTAAGTTCCTCATCTAACCAACTCTACCCAGACCCCAGAGTCTGCTCACTGTTCTTTTGTCCTTTCTTGCCTCCAAAGTAAGGAAAATTCTGCTGTTTAATCTCTACTACTAATTTTGATTTTTTTCTACTCTAGCCATACTTATATAAATAAGAAGATATTAAGTCTTCTATAATGGTAAATGTGTCAAAGTATCTAAGTGCAGTGCCCATTCTTTTGGTCAAATACTTGTCTAAATGTACTATCATTTGGAAGCCATATTATGGATGTTATTACCATTTAGAGTCCATTGTCTTTATACAAGTCAGTAGCCTTCTGTAAATATGGGTTAGCCTCATCCAATCTGTTGAATATATTAAGGGGAAAACCTGAGGTCCCAAAACAAATAATTCTATTTTATTAGGTCCATTTCTTTTTTTTTTAATTTTGTTGAGAATTTTATTTTATTTTTTTAATTTTATTTTACAATACTATTCAGTTCTACATAACAACCACAGATTCCCTTGTTCTCCCCCTTCCTGCCCCCCCCCCCTTCCCCCAGTCCACCCCCCATTCCCACCACCTCCAGATCAAGGCCACCCCCGAGGAGAACTGAGATCGACCTGATAGACTCAGTCCAGGCAGGTCCAGTCCCCTCCTCCCAGACTGAGCCAAGCGTCCCTGTATAAGTCCCAGGTTTCAAACAGCCAACTCATGCAATGAGCACAGGACCCGGTACCACTGCCTGGATGTCTCCCAAACAGATCAAGCCAATTGTCTCATCCATTCAGAGGGCCTGATCCAGTTGGGGGCCCCTCAGCCTTTGGTTCATAGTTCATGTGTTTCCATTCGTTTGGCTATTTGTCCCTGTAATTTATCCAACCTTGGTTTCAACCATTCTCGCTCATATAAACCCTCCTCTTTCTCGCTAATTAGACTCCCAGCGCTCCACCCGGGGACCTAGCTGTGGATGTCTGAATCCAGATTCCTCAGTCCTTGGATGGGGTTTCTGGCCCAACTATTCCATTTCTTAATCAATCTGTGTTGCTCTGAAGAGGAGCTGGCTGTTGTAAAACCTTTGACAACTATAGATAGATAAGGAATATTTACAAACACACATTACTTACTCAAATTTGTTTCTTGGTTGTCTTTTTTTTTTTTTCAACTTATTTTGTGTTCCTCTGTGTTCATTATTACTCCATGCACTGGGAACCACAAACTTGGAAGACACTGTACTTAATGCATAAAAATTCTCGAACTCCTAGGAACCCTGGAAATGCAAAGTAATGAAATGTAGTGAAGACAACAGGTGTGTTAAGGAAAGTGCCATGTGATCTCTTCTCTGTCCTAGATATTCAGAGCTCCAGGCTACAAGGATAGGTATGCTATATTACTTACATACCTGGGAAGAACTTCAGGATAACAGAGCTGCTTGTGTGGATCTGCCAGTGTTTTCCAGAGACCAAATCACCAGATGCCTTAGTTAGGAGGTTTCTATTGCTGTGATAAAGCACCATGATCAAAAGCATCTTGGGGAGAAAAGGATTTATTTCATCTTGCATGTCCTAATCACAGTTCATAATTGAGGGAGGGCAGGGCAGGAAATCAAGCAGACCTGGAGCTGATACAAGGACCATGGAGGAGTGCTTCTTACTGGCTTACTCTTCATGGTATGCTTAGCCTACTTTCTTATATATCACAGGACCACCTGCTCAGGGTGGTACTACCCCTTGTAAGATATGCTGTCTTAGTTAGGGTTTCTATTACTGTGAAAAGACATCATTACCACAGAAACTCTTACAAGAAAAACATTTAATTGGGGTGGCTTGCTTACAGTTCCAGCAGTTCAGTCTATTATCATCATGCTGGGGAGCATGGCAGCATGTGGGCAGACATGATGCTGACTACATCTTGATCAGAAGACAACAAGAAGTGGACTGTGGCACTGGGCATAGCTTGGGCATATATGAGACCTCAAAGTCCATCCCCACAGTAACATACTTCCTCAACAAGGCCACACCTAGTTCAAAAAAGCCACACCTCCTAATAGTGCCATTCCCTATGAGCTTATGGGGACCAATTATATTCAGACTATGACTTGTACCCTCCCATGTCAATCTCTAATCAAGAAATTTGACCACAGACTTTCTCATTGGCCAATCTGTAGAAGAATTTTCTCAATTGAGAGTCTTTGTGTTTTACAAAAATGACTTAGCTGTGTCAAGCTGACAAACATAAATAAATAATTAATAATAAACAAATAAATAAATAAATAAATAAATAATAGCCAAGACAATAAAATCCATATGACATGGAAGAAGAGTTTAAGACTTGCTCCCATCATTATAGAGGCCTGAAAGTCAAGGAGATTCTTTCTGAAAGAGAATAAAAATAAGAAAAGATGGTGACAAGATTTAGTCTGAATATGAGGCCATGAAGACCAAGAAAACTAAGGGTATATATCCAGGTTTGGGGTCAGAGGCCTGAGAAGTAGAGGTACAAGTGCTGTAATGTCAAATCTCAAGAAACAAGAACTCTGTGTCCATTGGCAGAGAAGATGTTCCAGCTCAAGATGATACCAACCTGCATTGCCAACTTTCTTAGCTTTATTCACTCCACTGACCAAATGCTAAAGTCTTCACCCAGACACACCCAGAAATAATGCCTTCCTGATCATCTGAACATCTTATCAATCAGTCCAGGTGACACATAAAATTAAGCATCACTTAATGCCAACTGGATATGTTGATGACATGTTTATAGTGATCCATCCTTTGCTTCAGTCTTCACAGTATATTCTTCAATACACCTCTCATTGTATTTAAAGTATAATGGAATCAGAAAGATTTTCAATATCTAATGAATTTAAGTATAGATATGCTACCAAATCTCCAAATTACATTTAGTGGCTCAGGTGGCATGTCCATGCAAAAAAGAAATGCTAGGCCAGTATTCTGACTGATCTTTCCCCTCCTTTTCTTGGCCACAAGCAGACATTATAACATTTTCTGAAATTTTATACATTATTCAATTCTTCCTCAAATTATAGAAGTATTTGGAATACATTCTTGTTTTCAGAGATATTAAGATCTTTATGATTTGCTCATTTGGTTAATTCATCAATATTAGCAGGAATTTTACCAAAAGTGAGTCAAACTTCAGGGACTCTTCAGAAAGGTTGTCTCGGTAGCTGCTCGCCAGATGTCATTTGAAAACCAGAAGTCTGAGCCCATCATTGTTGATAAGAGGATGATTCGATTCCATTTGGGTAAGTTATGTCTGCCTACAAAAGCAGACTCTTGACTGAATCAAAGGAGGTTTTCTTGGACAGCCTGGTAATTGCTTCAATTCTGCAGCTAGCTCTCGGATATTGCAAAAATGGTGTTTGAGGGAGTGGGGGATGGTGTGTCTAATTGGAGAGTCTGGTTTTCTAAGGAGGCTGCTTTCATCCTGCTCTTCTTTGGAAATAATGAGGTTTGTAAAAATCACTGTAAATATATGTCTGAACATGTAACCCTCCTCACTCTCCTGCATGATTTCATAAGCAGCTGGTGTTGCCATGGCAGTTGAACAGAATAAACTTACTCATTTTAGGACATCTGTATCCAATACAGACTATCTGGCATGTCTCTGTCCCCGCTCCGTGTGTAGCATGATGGAAAGCAGGCTCAGGGTTTTGGGTGCCTGCCTCATGTACTTCTCCATATCATGAACGGCCACTTCCTTTCCAAGTTCTCATAAATGCTACAAGGATTTTCGTTTTCCATTAAGAGGACAAGATTTTCTTTCTCTCTGTGATCTCAGAAGTCCTTGCAGCTGGTATTTGAGGAAAGTGAAGAAAAGGCCACCAGTCCCATGACCCATCCATCTGCTCTACAACCTCATAATTCCCCAAACAGTCTTAACTTTTCATTTTGGTTATGTAAATAGAAACAATAGATATAAAACAAACCATAATTGATACCAAAAGCTGAAGGACAAGATGGAGTGGTACCTGCTTCTAAAGATTAAATTCAGGTCCATGTCCTCATTTGTTCTACATTTCAATTCTCCTTGAGTTCCCTACCCTAGGAGATCACAAGCTACACCAGGCTTAAAAAGTATATTTTTGCTTAGAAATTCTGATAAGTGATTTGAAATATACCACAAACACATTTATTTAGTTTAATCTGGTCTTGTCTTATTAGGAAAAAAGAGTTTTCTTTACCAAAAGAAAGTGTTTTTATTTTTTTTTAAAGCAAAGTGAATAACCTGTAACAGTGATTCTCAGTGTGTGGTCCTCTAGCAGCATCAACATTCCTTAGAAATTAATGGTGATGGGAATTCTTTGGACAAATCAACATAGAAAGATCTGGGATTGGGACCCATCCCTGTATTTATTAGCAAGATTTCCAGGTGACTCTGCTAAAATTTCAAAACATCTGTTCCCTAAAAGAAAACTAGTGGCTTAGAATCAGAAACAAAACCAATATCTGTATAGAGTACTTTCTCAGACCTTGACACAGAAAATTTGGAGATGGCATACACTCTGTGAGCACACTCTTGAGTTATCTGGTTTACCTGCTTTCAAGTAATGAATTATCACAATACCCCATGTGTAAGTACTGTCATTCTTATTTTCAAAGTAAGCTAACTGCAGCTAAGGACATTCCTAATGTCACACAGCTTAATCAGCTGAGTGAAGTCCAACTAAGTCTAACATAGCTAGACATTCTGTGGCCTATTACCTGGACCTGCAGGGACCTGGCAAAAAACTAGACATTTTCCACATTGAATCCAGGGATGCTCTAAAAGGAGGATATAAGGCTAAGTCCACTCCCAGAATACGAGATAAGGAAGTATCTTAAGAGAACAGATAGGTTAAAAGTTAATATGTGTGGCAAAGACTGTATGTTATATGCATGTATATGTGTGCGATATTTGAACATTACATCTGAGCACAGATTCCTTCAGGAACATTTTATTTTTTTATTCCTAGTAAAATATTTTTCATAAGCATCAACTGCCCAGCTAGTCCTTGAGGTTTAGAAAGTTCTGTATCTCTTTGTGTCCAGAATACACCCTTGATAATAGGATTTTCCAAGGATAATTTTAAGCATTTTGAGGATGTTCAGAGTTGTTTACTTATGGACTTTCTGACTAGAGAGTGGCTCTTTTTATGTTTACAATGTAACAGGACCTAGACCTTAGCACAGTGAACGCCATGTTAGAGACACCATTCTGATCCCAAAAACCCAGCATGTAGGCCAAACCCCTGTCAAAACGAGAACAAAGACCTAATCCATCAAAGACCCAGTCCATAGTTCCAGGAAAGTCCCTAAATGTCCTCATCTTGCTATTTGGCTTTTGTTGTTCTGCTTCTTGGTAACTGAAGTATGACAACCAGGATGTGTTTTTGTGTGAAAAGGACAAGGGGTTGTAGGACTCAGGGCTGCATGATTTGGGCAAGTTCTCCAGGCAGCCTCCGGCTTGCAATAAAGACTTTCTTTTGGGCTTTAAGAGTGGCCACACAGTGGTCTCTGGTGGGCTTATCTTTCGACAAGTGATAGATACCTGTAAAGATATCAAACATTCATTAATCTTGAACGGAAGTAGATGAGAAATTCAAAATTCCTCCTGGGATGTCAGTAGACGGCAACACAATATTGTGCATACCCGAGAGAATGAGCAAACATATTTCTGTATTATTTTTGATACCTGTGACTTGAGAAAAATTTTAGGAAAGGGTCAATGGGGCAAAGGATGGAGTTGTGATCTAATGAAAGTCAACTCTTTCCTTCCATCCATGAGTCTGAACCTCTTGTTTGGACAGTTCCCTTCATGGTCACTAAATTATTGAGGCAATAGCATGGATGGCTTTCTTGCCCTCTCTAGGACAGCGCAACAGGACCCAGGTAAGTGCCTGGGCTTATCTTTTATTTCAGAATCCCTCATCTCTTCCACAAGCCATAGTCATTTTTTTTTTTTTTTTTTGGACTTTAGGGAAGTACTGTACATTGTTCATTACTTATTTTATGATTAGAGGTTGAAAAAAGCACTTTCTTTTATAATCTTTCACATCTCACCAGTTACCTAAAGGAAGGAATTTTGGAAAATTCTCACAAGTGAGGAATAGGAAGCAAGGTAAAAATATGATTTTTGCCTTTCTCCTAACTTTACTGGCCAGGGCCATAACAAATTAACACGAAAAGTATGAACAGAAATCTATGGACAAACAGAAGTCTATCAACATGTTCATGCTGCATGAACATGGGAGTGACCAAAGAGGAACAAGAAGTGATTAGAATTTGAAATCTGTATACTTTGTGAGAAAAAGAGAGGAGAGAAATGCCTATGGGTTTTGTAAAAGATAAATGAGTCCTTGATTAGAGTAGGTAGGAGATATGATTGCATGTGACAGTTTCAGCCTGGATGTGGTATCAACTTTTCTTCCATGTGAAAGGTGAGTAACAGCCTAGGAAAGGAATTTGTAACAGCTGAGCTGTTTTGGGAGCCTTACTTTTAGGCAGCAGAGATTTATAAAACTCATATGTCATGAGTATAGACTAGCCCTTAGGTGTAGGATGGCATATTGGGGGTCATCTTACAGCCACTGGGAACAGAGGAAGAGAACTGCTCCTGGAGTCAGATAACTGAGACAACATAGAGCTGGTGCTTTGGTTTCCAAGCCTATTGGTATTGCCATAATAGCTGTCACATCAGGAGAAGGCAGGGGCCACTACACTCTGACCACTGTTCCTTTATTCCAAATGAGAAAGTAAGCAGTTCCTGAAATCAGCTAGTCCTGGCATAAGAACCAGGGACAACAGTGCAAAGCCTCTTCACAGATAACTCTGTATCTCTCTCATCCGTCAGCTGAAAAATAGCAGCCAGTGATTACACTGTTTAGTTCTTCATTCATGACAAATGGCAGTGACATGAGAGTCACCAAGCGGCGGGGCAGAGGTCTTCCTGGCACCTGTGTGCTCGAG
The DNA here is from genome assembly GCF_004664715.2 of Peromyscus leucopus. NCBI lineage: Eukaryota > Metazoa > Chordata > Mammalia > Rodentia > Cricetidae > Peromyscus > Peromyscus leucopus. The sequence goes on along the minus strand of NC_051072.1, from coordinate 7,430,769 downwards.
GCAGCTTGTAAAAACCTTTGTTTTGTTTCCCTCGTGGAAAGGCTTGCATCCTCCAGTGGATGGCTTCAACTGACGATATCAGAAGAGAAACATGTTTATCAGGGCACAGCACTGTGGAAATATTTGAAACTTCTCTGTGTCTATCACACTGTGCAGGAGATGGAAGAAGCTAAGTGTCATCACACTTCCACCTCTGGATGCAAGAATATTTACATCCGCCTTATTAACAGGAAACAACCACTGTAGTTTAGAAAAACAACAGCAATAATAGGATAAAAGGAAAGACTGGCGTATCTTTAACTTATCTATGGGCACCAACTTTTTCCTGGTTGTAAACCCCCCTCCATCATTTCCTGCTGCTCCCCTCTCCCCATCAGCTACCTCCACTTTGTAAAATTATAACATCAGAGCAGTTGCTGGTAAGGTTACCCAGCCATGCATTCTATTGAAAATTTCCTGGGACAGGAATTACTCCTGCCTACTTTGGGAAGCAAGAAGGACACGTCAATCAATTTGAATGTCAAGACTGACCGGTGATGCACGCGTTTCATTGTCTTCTTCTCTGTACTGTGCATAGAGAGGTTTACAATAATTTTAAAAGACAACTAGAACATGACAATTGGTTCTTTTGGGGGAACCATTGTACTTTATAACTATGCAGAGAAACAAGACCCTTGTGTTTCCTAAGTACCCGACCTTTCCCCCTATTTACACGATCTAAACCAATGAGGTTTTAGGGAACTGAGCTGTTGATAAGCTGACCATGACATGGACACTGTTGTGTTTTGCATATGTTTGTTCCCACAAAAAAAAAAAAATGTATACTGGACCTCAACGCCACATGTGACAGTGCAGAAGTATTCAACATTCAATTAGATATTTAAGAAAGATCAATGCTTTGTTCGAAGCTTTCATTTTGGCAGAATGGATTAGTTACTGCAATTGCAGATTGAATTTCTGAAGCACATTAAGATTCCTTGGCTCCCCTTATTTCCTCTTTCACTGTGTGATCTCTTCCTGGCATGCGGCCTCTCTTCTGCTTTCTGTCAGGAGGCCCTCAATAAGAACCAAGCAGATGCCAATGCCATGCTCCTGGACTTTAGGACTAGGAGCCAAATCATCCTTTTTGTTTATAAATAATTAGTCTCGCTTCTTCTGTTGCAGTCACAAGTGGTAGACAGAGACAGTTCTGGAACTTAAGCTGAGATGTAGCTGGTATCTGGCTATATGGTTTGAGTATAGTCTGAGTGTTCCCATCTTCTACTCCTGAACAGCCGGGAGAAGGAGGTGTTCAATCCTGAAACCATGTTCACACAAGCAACAAAAACAGACTCAGCAGGTGTTCAATCTCTCTCCTGCAAACTCTCTTTCATGGGTGTGTGCAAATTTGCTGTAATGATGGAGACAATTTTAATAAACATCATTGAATGCAGACATTAGTAAACAGCATCCAGGTTCAGCACATTTTCAGAGGAGGTACAAATAGAAACCAGCTTTTGGTGGCGCTGCAGTTTTCAGAAATTGCACTGATAAAAAACAACATTCTAAGGATACAGAGGGATCAGCTAAGAATTCTTAATCTTCAGCAGTTCACTGATGATGAGGAGGATGAAGAAGCAGCAGCAGCAGCAGATCAAAAGCAACACATTTCCTCAGCACTTTGGCATGCCAAGATACCTTCGTGCAACGGACCATCGCATTCAAGTCAGAGTTAGGAATCATTTTCTTTTGGCTAGAGCTCTCATAATATACCATTTATTAGAATATAAATCTTGCCTACAAAAGGATTGGAGACAGTACATAACTTTAAACAACGAAAAAAAAAAGACTGATAATCACATGAAAATCTTTGGAAGGAATAGATATTACCTGGAAAGAGCAAAAATGATGGCTTAGCCTATAATGTTTTTATTTCCTAGAAACAAAGACAGACAAAGAAAGACATTGAGATATGCCATTTTCCCAGATTGTTCAAGAAAGCAGGCAAACTTGTCTGCAGAATAAATCTTTTTCCTGGAACTAAACCCAAGGAGAAATTTATTGTGTGAGGCATTTTGCAGAAACTTAAGTGAATTAAGAATGTCAGATGTTGAACAAGGGATAGCAGATCATAAAATATACAATGTCTTCAAATAGATTTAATGAAAGCAATTATTTATAATGAAAACTGCCTTATAGCTAGCTTAAGTCTTATAAAAGAAATACTTGGTGTAATTCTTATCCTTGGGGAAATAAAATCTTTACAAAACTCCCTCCTTGTGATAGCTGTGGTGACAGTGAGTGGGAGAATAAACCTTGAGATACTCAGGAAGCTACACAGAGCAACAGAACCCATTGATGGTGATTTTTTTTTTTTTTGTTTTTTGTTTTTGATTTTGTTTTTCACACAAAATCTCCTGGCTAGTGAAGATCCCTGATTAGGACAGTATAACCAAATGGTTTTTCAGAGAAGCTGGAAATTTCTCTCTGTATTTTTATCTTCAATGTTTCCTCCTTAACTTCTTCCTTCTCCCTTGCTTCCTCTCCTTCCTCTCCCCTTCCTTCTGACTTTCTCTTGGCCTCTGAGAGAGAGGGACCAGCATCAACCTAACGGTTTGACTGAAAAACAAAAGTGGGGGGGGGTTTCAAGTACAGCATGCCATGTGTTGAATGTACCTGGTCGACGTTGAAGCCGTCCGAACTTATCCTTTCTCGGACTTCACCTCTTCCTTGGATCTCCCATGCATACTCTGTGACTAGTAGGATATAGTATAAGTCACGGAATACTAGTCTAAAACAAGTTCATTAAAAAGGACACACACATCTTGCTTGCTTTGTCTGTTCTTTTTCTTGAATCACTCACCTCATGGAAAACCAGATGTGGTGTCCTGAGCTGCCATATGGAGGCATTCAATTTTCCAGGAACCAAGGCCTAGCCAGCAGCCACTAAATGAGGATGGAATTGGAATTTTCAGCCCACAAAACCGTCCAATGACAACAGCGTGAACTACTGTCTTCACTGAAAGATCTTGAATCAGAACATTCAGTAAAAACTGGCCACGATTTCCTGACCATGGAAACTGTATGATGTTGCTTTGAGTAACTTCATTTAGAGGTGCTGAAGAACCTCTGCTGGGCTTGGAGTTGCTGCAAAGCAAACCTATTCTCCTCTTCCTACAATGTATCTTCTCAGAGGAGATTTTCCAACCATTCCATGTAGACCGTGGGCATGTACCCCCATTTTAAACTGCTCTATTCTCTTAGTAGAATTCATCACTACCTTGTTTCATTTATTTGTTCACTGTTTCAGCAAAGAAACTTCCACAAAGATGAGGTGTTGTCATCTCTGTCCAGATTTCAGAATCAAAGGGAGTATTTGTCATATAGTTGGTCTCAATAAATAAACCATAGAATGGGTAAAAATTATCTAAGTCCTTAATGAAGTTTGGCTCACCACAAAGGAATCCTAGGGCAAAGAGAACAACCAAAAATGTGCCACGAGGTGGCAGAGGGGTCTGAGGAATGGAAAGTTAGCCAGGACTCAGGAGGAATGATGTTCTTGTGAGAGGTTTGGTAGGTTGGTTTCCAGAAACTTCCTTGTAAAGAGAACCAGCGTAACTCTTCATTTTGTTTAAAGTCCAAGCTATGACGTTACCTTTCAGACCCTTTGCTCCACATGCTCACTACCCCCCCCACTTCCTTCACCCTCACTTCTGTGAGGCTCATTTCTGAGTCCCTAGAATTCTCAAAGAAAAGTCTTTGCCCATATTCAGTTCTGGAACTCAGAATCATCTTTTTTAAAATTATTATTTAGATAACATTTTTTTCCATTTATTTTACATACCGACTGCAGTTTCCCATCACCCCCTCTCCTCCCAGTTCCCAGTCCCCACCCACCCGATTCCCATCTACCCTCCTCCCTCTCCACCTCTCCTCCATCTTCCTTCAGAGAGGGGCAGGTCTTCCATGGGCTTGAGCAAAGCATGGCCCATCAAGTTTGGCAGGACTGATCTTCTTAAGGCAACCAACTGGCCTGCTTTCCCACACATTTCACATCTTTTCTCCTTGCTAATTCTCATAAAATACTCATTAAACTATCATTAAAATAAAACATCACAAAAACAAAACTTCTCTACAGCCTTCTTTTTGCTATGTGTTCTGCCTTTAATTAAAAAAAAAACACTTTTCAAACTTAAATCTGAGCATTCAGTTAAGCTGTGGAGGATGACTCTCTCTCCTCTGTCTTTGTGTGCTGGCTGAGGTGCTGGGGATGAAACTTGGCCCTATGTTTTAAGCCATCTGCTACTGAGCAGCACCCTCAGTCCAGGGTCTGGATTTTTTTTTTTTATGGTTTTTCGAGACAAGGTTTCTCTGTGTAGCTTTGCACCTTTCCTGGAACTCACTTTGTAGACCAGGCTGGCCTCGAACTCACAGAGATCCACCTGCCTCTGCCTCCCAAGTGCTGGGATTAAAGGCGTGCGCCACCACTGCCCGGCCAGGGTCTGAATTTTTAACATCCTCAATGCTGCACATGCATCTGGTGTGTGAGCTGTACCTAGAGAGACAAGAACTACAGTACTCAACTATACCAATAACTTGCCATAGGTGTTTGTTTAAACTTAATTAAAATGAAACTGAGTGTACGTAATATTTAGTTCAATGATACTGTGGCCACTAGCTACCCACTAGCTTGGTTTGTCTAGCAACTATATTATTAGACAGTGCAGATGAAGAATGAGTCTACACCATGCTTCTCAACATTTAAATTAATGTTTTATATAAAAAAAAATCTAAAGCCTGCCCTGGTGGTGCATTCCTTTTATCCCAGCACTCAGGTGGCAGAGGTAAGTAGATTTCTGTGAAGTATTTGCTAGCTTGGTCTATATGTAGCAAGTTCTAGACCAGCCAAGACTCCATAGTGAGACCCTGTCTCTAAACAAACAAACAAACAAACAAAGAAACAAACAAATAAATAAAATAGAATGGGATACTCTTGGTGGCACATACCTTCAATCCTAGCAAATTCTACTGCAGGTGGATTTTTATGAGTTCAGGGAAGGGAGTTCTAAGGCCAGTCACAGCTACACACTGAGACCCTGGCTTTAAAAATAAAACTAGAAAATTCATCTAGCAGATTGTGATGGCTTTAGAATGCAAGTTCTATGAGGGCATGGAGTCTGTCTGTCTGATTTCCTGATATACCTCTAGTGCCTCAAAATGTGGCTTCCTTTAATGGGCATCTAAGAACTCCATCTTCCACTAAAATTTTTATTTTATTAATAATCTATATGTAAATACATTCCTTTCTCATATTTCATGCAATATATTTAGACTCTGTCCATCCCCCGCTACCCCTCCAACTTTCTCTTTCTTCTTTGTCTTGTTCTTACTGTTATTTATTTTAATAGCACACTGAATCCTATTAGTTCTACCCATGCATGCATAGATCTAGGATACCATCTAATGGAGCACATGCAACCTATCATGGGCCATATCCCTATAGATAACTAATTTTCTTCCCCCGGCAGCTAAAACTGCCCATGGCAGCTTCTTGGCTGGTGGGGACCTCATGAACTCCTTCCTTGTCTGTGCTGAAGTGTTGACTGAGTTGATCTTATACAAATCTTTTGATGACAAAAGCCTCCTGTTACTTTATGAGTGCAGTTGTCCTTTCATGTCCTGAAGACACCTTCCCTGTCCTCTGATCCTGATATCTTTCTAATTCCTTAATGTTACCTGAGTTCTGGGAAAGTTGTGGTATAGATGTCCCATTTAGGACCAAGAAACACTTCTTTATTTTAATCAAAATGCCTCTTAATGGGCTTTCATTGATAGCTGATGAACACCTTGAAGGCAAGAATTATGTGTGCTTGTGACAGAAACAGAGGGAAAACCACCAATGAAGGTATATTCAATTAAATGTCCAGAAAATGGTCAACTTTACAGGTTCCCAAAGGATCTGTGTGTGTTAAGAGCATGTGTAAGCTGAAACTCTGGCAGATGCATTGGGCCTTTTTTCAACTGAGGCTCTCATTTTCCTTTTGGTTGTACATGAAAGGCTTAGGGATGCTGTATTTTAGACTCTAAGCAAAAAATAAAATTGTTCAAGTCATCAGTGGAAACCAAGTTTTATGTTACTGCATTTCCTGCAATCTCTATCTGAACAAACTACTCATGAGTACTTTCTTCCCCATTTGAATACTACTTCACAGTTCCTGATAGACCATGACTTCTTGAAAGTATTTGCTATGAAATAGTAACAACATAAGACGAAGTGGTACCTTCATATTTTTAGAGTATTTTTGTGCCTATAACCCTTTCATTATATCTTTCCACAGTCAGCTCTAAATGTTCCATCAAACAGAAAATACTAAGAGGCTTCACATAAAATGTTTCGGTTGTGTTCTTTGGAAATTAGTTCCCTGGGAGGCTGGCTACTTCTGGTTATCAACAGTTTGCGTTCTGCTATATTTTTTGGCTAGTGGATTAGAAAAGCCAGTACAAAGCACACATTTCAATACTACCACACTGGCAAAGAGTACCAAGCAAACATTGTGCTTGGCAAAAGGGGAACTTTTAAATGCCATGGATAAATACACTCATCTTCACTCACAGTAACTAAAACTGAGAAAAATACCCAGGCCACGAAGCCCTGTCTGCATCCTTTTCAGATCATTATTTATTCTTTTGGCTCTCTATTATGGCAGTTCCATTTTATTGGCTGAGTCAAACATCTTTTTTGTCTTCATTCCAGAATCAGTAGTATATCCTACTCTTTCATTCTTTCTAACCAAACAGAGTGACAAGAGGTAGAACGATACTGATAAAAACTGAATGGCAGATGCCATGCTCAATGTTTTTTATAAGTGTGGTTCGACTTTTGTATTGTTTTGTGTCTTGAAATGATTATGTCTCCTGAGGCTAAATGAAATAATAAAGAAGCAAAAAATGCTGAGACACCAGTTTCAGTTTCATTGTGATGGAATCAATGCTGGGCACTTTTCAGCCAAATGTGTGTCTGTCTGTCTGTCTCTCTGTCTGTATGTGTGTGTGGTTCAGTTCTTTCTTTTTTTAATATATAAAGGTCAGTACATCATGGAAATATGAACACTGGGAATACTTCCAAAAGGTTTTGCTTCTAAGCTGCTGTTGTTCTCACATCCAATAATTTAGAAAAATTTCCAAGAATTGATACAAAACCAAGGGCAGAACCTGTAAGCAACTTCCTCTAGACTGTTCTGCCCTAATGTCATGCTTAATGAACATGACCACACCTGACGTTGGTATAAAAGTCAAAGCAGGCCTTCTTTATAAACCTGTAAGGTGTGACTGGGGAAGAGCTGGGTTACTTCTGTATTTTCTCTTTCAGGGTATGTGATGACTTAGGGTGGAGATTTATCTTGGTCCCTGACTAGTCTGAGGGCATTTTTACCATGATTCTTAATGTCAAGAGGAATGCTGACAGGTGACATTAAGCTATTATTTATTTAATTTTTGAGACAGGATTTTTCTGTGTAGCTTTGGAGCCTGTCTTGGAACTCACTCTGTAGACCAGGCTGGCCTCAAACTCACAGAGACCTGCCTGCCTCTGTCTCCTGAGTGCTGGGATTAAATGCATGCACCACCATTGACCGGCTATTAAGCTATTATTTTAGAAACCACCTGTGGAGACATCCCATGTACTGAACCATGATCCTGTAACTCTTGTATGCTTAAGGCCTGCAAACCCATGTTCTACACCTGGCTGGAGATGCAGTCAAACACCTTTGAACCACATCAGTGGTGTGCTACCAATAGCTTAATGGTTGAGTCTGGGAAAACATTTACTAGGTGTCTCTGTTCTAGAAGTTTCTCAGATTCATATCCTTATTCTCACAAGAATCCCCCTCCCCACCTACACCCCATTCACACCTGTCTGTTTTGTTTGATTTCTTTTTATTTTTTTGATATATTGTCTTACTTTGTTGTTAGGCTTTCCTGAAACTTACTGTGTAGTTCAGGCTGAGCTCCAGTCTTTCTGATCATCAACCTCAGTCTTCTGAGGGTGGCCATTACAAGTGAGCACCCCCACATCTGATTTCCCTTTACATTTTTTTTTTTTTTCGAGACAGGGTTTCTCTGTGTAGCTTTGCGCCTTTCCTGGGACTCACTTGGTAGCCCAGGCTGGCCTCGAACTCACAGAGATCCGCCTGGCTCTGCTTCCCGAGTGCTGGGATTAAAGGCGTGCGCCACCACCGCCCGGCTTCCCTTTACATTTTTTAAAGTAATAGTGTAGCTAGAGTTTTCTTGCCTTGTCCACAGTCAGGACAAATCTTTGTCACCTGCCAGTCCCACAGCCACTCAGACCCAACCAAGTAAACACAGAGACTTATATTGCTAACAAACTGTAAGGCCATGGCAGGCTTCTTGCTAACTGTTCTTACAGCTTAAATTAATCCATTTCCATAAATCTATACCTTGTCACGTGGCTTGTGGCTTACCAGAGTCTTCACATGGTGCTTGTTATGGCAGCGGCTGGCAGTGACCTCCCCCCCCCTTTATCCAAACGAGTTTACATTTGTACCTGTTAGGGCATTCCTTTAGAGAGGTCTCACCCTCAAAGTATTTTTCCTGTTGTGACATACTCAGTTTCTCCTTAATGGTGTCAACCTCTTTAGCATTCATGTCCTGTACGTGCACACTGCTTTGTCCAGTTCCAAACTGCACGTCTTTCCTCTTCCTGTATTGCACTCTCACTATAAAGTGGGCTAAAAGCTGGAAGGAGCCACAAATCAGTAGCCTGAATGTTATCATGTTTTGAAGTTCTCTCCACTACATAAATGAGTTCATTACATTTGAATTCATCGTATTTTAAACTTTCCAGATGTGGATAAAGGCAACCAGAACATGAATTTCCTTCTGAAAGTGGCACACAACAAATATACAAGTGACTAACTCCAGCTAACAAAATGAATGGCCGCTTCTCAAGCTTCAGAAAGGGACCAAAATGAAGAAGGCCACCTGTACAATACTGATAAGATCTGGGAACTTAAGAGTTAAATCTGAATTTGTACTTCTTTGTTGTGGTAATAAACCTGACCAAGCAGCATTACTGAGATGGAAACAAGTTCATGGAATTTTATCTCATCAAAATTAAGAAATGCCACCATTAAAAGGATTTTAGAGCCAGGCGCTGGTGGCACACGCCTTTAATTCCAGCACTCGGGAGGCAGAGGCAGGCAGATCTCTGTGAGTTCAAGGCCAGCCTGGGCTACAGAGTGAGTTCCAAGAAAGGCACAAAGCTACACAGAGAAACCCTGTCTCCAAAAAAGAAAAAAAAAAGAAAAAAAAAAGGATTTTAATAGTTGCTTTTATGATTCCTTTAACAATGACTGGTTAATTCTCAGTTTCAGCTAAAAGACACTCTTAGCCCTATTTTTCTAAAGCCTTGCTTGTGACTCTGAAAGGGGAGCAGGGCTTAATATAGGCTTCCAGTCCATGTGAAGAGAAAGATTTGAAACTGCTGATAGGGTACTTTTGCACCATTCAGAACACGTGGTAGGAAAGGTCAATTTTCTCCTCATTCAGAACAAGCCAGTGGCTGTGAAGAATTTTCCATCAGAGATCAGAAGGTCTATACACTATGGCTGAGTGAAGTTAATAAACAAAATTTCTTAGTACCTACCAAGGTGCAGCCATGATGTGCCATCATCACCTGTAAGGTCATCTTGAAACTTGTATAGACTTTTAAAGGGAAGGGGCCAATCCTCTCCTACATCCATGTTTGCTTTCCTGTGTGTGCTGTTTCTCTTTGAAGGAACATATGTGCATAGGAGCCTCAGGGCAATGGTACTGGTAAAACTGTGCCAGCTTGGAAATCTGGAAGGAGACTGGTTTTAATTATCTGAGTGAGAGGTTATTATTTGAATTACTATCCATTTCTCTAAATCCACAGCCTCTTGATCTCTAGGTTTGCAGCATGTCTGTGGCCATTCATTATTCTTTGGGTGTTCTTAAATTATAAACACAGAGGAGAGCCAACTGGAGAGTCCCAGGGACCCAACTGGCTCATGGGAAAATTTTGCTGTACAGCTGCCATTCATATAGCTCAATCATAAATCACAAGTTTAACCACATGCTTGCAAAGATTAGGAAAGGAGAGACTGGAACTCTTTTATCTGTTCTATGGTCAGTATTTGTAGGGCCAAATGGTCTCTTCTGCCACTTTACCAAATGGTAGTAGAATATGGAAACTCAATATATCTTGATTATCTCAGTATATTCTTGGAAACCAAGAAACTGTACAGTTGAAATTAAGAACACTTGCTAGTTATTTTCAAAGAGTAAAAAATATAAAATTGTAAAGAGTAATTATATCTACTTAGGCTTTCATATCTTAAAACAAAACAAAATGAAACAAAACCCACCACAGGCTCTCAGATAATAGTGGAGGAGACTGTTTGTCAGTCCTGACAATTCTAGCCCTTTATCTACTTTCTCATAAATGAAAAGGCCATTGGTAAGTTTGTTTAAATTGTAAATGTAAATACCATGAAAAACAGATGGTGTGAAATCTAATGCTTTTCTTTCTTTCTTTTTTCAGTTTTCATGTTATTGATAGAGCGTGCCTGTGTGTACTTGAGTGTTTGAACGAATAATGGAAGTAAATGAAGTATCAATTACTGGTTAATCTTTGTAACCAGAATTCCCCGCTCCTATATGGTGTGCATGACTAGCTGGGAATGGGATTAATCAGGGCCTGAAGATTCCGGGAGACACTTAGAGCTCTGTAAAACCATGACAACCATCATTCTGCCTAGAGACATTATTCAAAAGCCTTTTGGTTGCCTTTGTACTTGTAGCAGCTTTGGTTGTTTTTTAGTTCATTATGACGCTGAACAAATAAATTCACATCTTCCACCCTAATGACACGTGAGATTTCCAAGAACTCATCCGTAATGACATTGTAGGCAACGTTAAAGGCTGTTTCACCAACCTTCCTTAGGCCACCCACTCTTTTCTAAGATTACTGACATAGTCCATTTTCCAGAGAAGGGACATGGTAAACTGAATTGAGAAACCTCAGTTATTCAGATCCCCCTCATCACAGGTATCTGCAACTAGAGTAATACCAAAGCAGGGCCCTGTTGCTGAATACTTCAAGGGTAATTGAGAGAGGAAACAGTTCGATTCTTGGAAGTCCTGATTGCAGGTTTATAGGCATAAGGGCCACCCATGTTTTTACCATTATTACTTATGCTGTTGAACGGGCATGCAAGCTTTTGGTATCTTAGCTTCTCAAAGAAATTACGTTTCAGGGCCTTTTTTTCTCACAATGTTTCTATCTTGCCCCTCCCCCATGAGCTAAGGGGGTAGGAAGGGACACAATGGGAAAAGGGAGTCGTCAGGAGTTAAAGAATGATAAAAGAGTTTAGGTGGCGTAAACATCACAACATATCAGGTACATGGAAGAAACCGGCAAAAAATTTGAAACATTTAAAAACTTCGGGTCAGAGAGTTAAATGGAAAAACATGACAATATTCACTCATTGATCTAATGAATGTTTATTGAGATGCTTGTGTTCTGGCCCTGGAAGAATTTACCAAAATACTGTTATAAGAGACAAGTGATGATGAGGGGCCTCCTAGAGAAGTAGACCTTTGAGGCTGGTTTCCCATTCTGACAAGGTAGGCATTGAGAAGTAGCAGAGTGGGATACTATTGAACGTCCAAAGCAGCATTTGTGGAGAATACTCAGGGGGATAATATTTGATAGCGCTAATTATCTTGGTGACACATTAAAGTGTGTGTGTGTGTGTGTGTGTGTGTGTGTGTGTGTGTGTGTGTGTGCTCGTGTGTATCTTATACAGCTAGACAGAGCTGCTGTGTGTTCATGACTGCAATGGCCATGTCACATCCAGGAGACAGTGCTTCCTCCTGCTCCTCTCCCTCCATCTGCTTTGTCTGAACGTCTTTCTATTTCCTTTGATGTGCTGGTCCCTGGGACTTAGAGGGGCTCATGCAGACATCTTATTTGGAGCTGACCACCCAAGAGTCACTTATTCTTTGTCTCTGCACTAACCATTATCCCCTGCACAAAGAAGTTTTTCTGACCCCAGCTGAGTCTTGCGGGTCTGTTTATAAACATAAGTATATAGGAGGCAGTTTGGCTGCAGTAGTGTGTTTTTCCTTAGAGTCTGGAATTCCCTCCTCCCTTTTCCAGCCACAGATTTTTCAAACAAACTTACAGTGCTGGCGATTCCCTTCTGTGTTATCACTGTGTCTGGTGATGGGGGAATGCCTTTTTGTATGCTGTGAAGATATGTTGCTCTGACTGGTTGATAAATAAAGCTGTTTGGCCAATGGTGAGGCAGAACAGAGTTAGGCAGGACATTCTAACTAGAGAGGAGGACAGAGAAAGGCAGAGCAGAGGACAGGCTGCCAGCTGCCGCCATGAGAAGCAAGATGTAAAGATACCGGTAAGTCAGGAGCCACGTGGCAAAGTATAGATTTATAGAAATGGGGTAATTTAAGATGTAAGATCTAGCTAGCAAGAAGCCTGAGCCAGTAGGCCATACAGTTTGTAATTAATATAAGCCTCTGTGTGTTCATTTGGGTCTGAGTGGCTGCAGGACTATGAGGCCATGGGAGTTGGGAGGGCACAGGTAAACTTTCAGCTACAGTCCGGCATATGGTCAATAGTCAATAAATGGTTACTTGATGATTTTTTTTTCATCATGATCACTTTTTAACTCATGAGAAAAGATGATTGAAATATACAGTGTATTAATGTATTAATTACCATGTAGTCTAGGATAGACTGGACGTTCCAATTTCACCAGTGTGACGTCAGAAGCTGAGCAGCTGCAAAGACAAACATGTCATAACACAAAAATTTACCAGTTAGACAAGATAATCCTTCACAGCTATCCTCACACCTGAATGACTTTCACCACTAAACCCTTGAACAACATTCAAAGCAGAAAGGTGGGTTTTTCGAGTAGTCAATAAGATTGGCATCTGAGATATGGATATTTCCTGAGCTTTTGAGGCAGACGTCACATCTGTTTTGTGGAAAGGCAGGCCTCATATCCTGTATAACTTCTGAGTCAAGGTATTATTAGTTAGAATTCAACCTGATCTGCTAACTGGGGATGGTAAAGGGGGCTCTATGAGATGACTCTTGGCTTAAGAAATGATAGTGCACTGAAAGAGAAAAAAAGAGTGCGTGTCACGGTATTCTGGTGGTGACCCTAGTGAAACAAGCCCAAATTGCTCTTTAGGGAACTTGAGTTGTGTTTAGGCAAGACTTAGTGATAACACCAGCATACACTGAAAACAAGTGAGGCATGCTCACTGCTAATGGCATTTCTCCCTATTGAAGAACAATTTTCTAAATTTTTATATATCAAACCCCCAAATATAAAGGACTAATAGCATCCAAGTGGAAAATACCACAGATTTTTAATGTATTTTCATTGCAATATTTACCTAGCCTTTCAATATTTCTTCACCATCCAGTAGATACTTAACATTAAAAAAAATTATCTGGAGCGGTCATGATGGCCAAGGACTGATACATTTGGTAGCTTCCCTTTGATAATGTTGACATGGTAAGCAGTTTCATTGTACTACCTTTTCTCTTAAACTACCCAATCTTTTTTTTTTTTTTTTTTTTAACTTGAATTCTCTTGAAAGCCAACTATCTGGAAGGCATTGTCTAATTGTGAACAAATGCTGACACTTTGAGAAGTCAATGAGTCTCGAAGTGAGTAGGTTTTACTCACTAATATCCTTATTCTCAGATCTTGACAAGAATTGAGTTACCCGAAATTAATGCTCCAAGGTAATTAAGAGTTCTGTTGGTTTAAGTGACAGCTGTCAAAGCAATACAGGTTGAAAAGTTGTTTGAGGATAATACATTTACAGTTGATACACTAATTCCCCTCAAAGTCCTTCTAGGTGCTAAGGGTGAAGCTCTCCAATTGTTTCCTCTCTTCCCTCCATATTAATTTAATTTAACTCTAAAGGTTCAGGTGAAGGGGGGACAATTTGACATTTCACTTTTTCTAACTGACTGATATTATTTTCTTCTCCATCAGGTTACACAACTTCTCCCATATTTTAATACACTAAGACACTAATGGATGGCAAAACATTGAAGATTCTCTCAACTATTTGTAGTTAGAGTCAGGGTGTATTCAACTCCATGATTATTCATCCATAATTCTGAAATCCATCCATTTATGAAAAATGGAATATTTTAATTATTTACTGTATAAATTGACATGTTAACACCTGACCTGGATTAATACAAGGCTATCTATTATGTTTAATAATATTAATTGCATTACACCATATTCACTGGTACAGAATGCTAATATATTTAATTATGGACACTGTCGCAGATTCTCGGTGGTATTATAAAACCATCAAATATAATTTCCTTTAAAATGCAAAGTTATGAATTCAACAATCTCGTGGGAAGTGTCTGGATGAGGAACTAAGTCCTGGATCAACTTGTAATGTTTTATTCACTTACCTGCCAACTTAAATCCAAAGTCCTAAGGTCCATGGAGGCAACAGAACCTTGGGTCTAGCTTTAAAGGGACAATAGCAGCAGTGAGCTGCATGTTGTGACTTTAATATTTATTTGTTTATTGCTTGCTTGCTTTTCCATGTCCCTATGCAAATAGCACCCACCTCAGGCAAGATTATTAAAAATGGAACTGAGTCTGATTGCCAACATATTGCTTTATTTCTTGGTGGAAGTAAATTAAGGCTTTCTAGAGTCATACAGCACGCAGTGATTTGAACATTAGAGTTAAAGAGAAACAAACAAACAAACAAAGAACAGCAACAACAAATGAGCATTCAATTTAGCCGAGTCAGGAAGGAAGCCATGTTTTAAAAGATACATTTCTTAATGAGGCCTTTTGCTTGGCCTCAAGAAAATCCACTGAGCTGTTCCCAGGAACCTTTGTCACAGATCCATACCCCTACCCTGATGGAGAGCAGAATGGGTGAAGAGGATGGGAAAGGGAGAAACTGGGAAAGACACATGTTCTGGGCAGCCAGCGAGTATGAAATGTCCCCTGGGTCTCACATGAAAGACAGTTCAGGTGATGTACTCAGTGATGATAAGAGTTACTAAAAATGGCTCAGGGAACCACTTTGGATCCCCCTGCCCATTCTGGGGGGGTAGTAAACCAAATCCTTTGGAATGTTCCAGTATCAAGGGTTACAGACAACCCACGGTGACTCTTCAACTCAAACTTTAAGCAGAGCCACAAGTCAAGAGGGCAGAGGGGTGCTATGCTGAAGTTCTTCTATGATTCTAAACTCAATGGCTGTCACTAGGTCCTGTCCCTAGCCAAAACTTTTTTTTTTCCCTTATGACATCATCCTGCTCACCCATCTGTGCTGGTGACAGTGTGACCTGAACAGAGGCTGGGGTCCGCAGGATGAATGACGGAACCTCCTGAAGAGTTGCCAGCTCATCACGTAACGTCTCCTTTCCAACACAAGACAATAGTACACACCGGAGCCTACAGCCAGAGTGCAGTTGTCGAGCAGTGTATAATAAGCTTGGTCTGGAGCAAATGTAGCAAGCTTGGCTTGGAGAGGCAGAGGCTCTGGGGCCGGGGGATAGACACCTTGAGAAGAAGGTGGGTGAACTCTTTCAACAGTGATGGAGAAGGAAAGTGGCCAGAGAATAAATTGGGAAAAGTACTGGGTTTACTAACAAAGGACAACTGGAGTTCATAAAAAAAAAAAAAAAAAAAAGTGACAGGATTTCTTCTGACTATCTGATTCTTTAAAAATGAACTTAGTAAATTGCTGTCTATTCAGAAGGGACCATTTGAAAGTCCATCAACTTAAAATTCGAATTTTGAAATGATTCTCATGTTCTGTCCCAATGCTTCGGTGGGTGGACCAGCATCTGGCTTATCAGTGTGCTCCCTCCTCTGTGTGCCTGGCACTTCTGAGTGAACAATACTGAAACACCTGCAAGCCTGTTTTACATTATTTAGTGGAAAACATGCAGACAGCAGGCAAGGTGTTTGTACAATTAGACACTTATAAGCTTAACCCCAATGGGCCTCATCTGATGGAGAAATAAATAGATGAGAGGAGTCAAGATAAAATGTGAATGACAAAGGACCAAGGTGTCTGTCTCTGCCGGGCTGCAGGACAGATGTGCCTGAAGCATAGCATATGTGCACCGAGAAGGGTTAGAAACACCTTGAAGGATGTGGGTTCCCTTGGACCTCACTTGTTAATTAAAAATTATAAGGGTCTTTACTTGGATTTGAAAAATGCTCAAAGGATGCAAGCTGACAGGGACATACAGGCTTCCTGTCACGGTGCACTCTCCTGCCTGCCTGGGCTGGATGTGGTGGTGTGAAAGAATGCTACAGCACATGTGCATGGAAGTCAAAGCATCCCACATGGCAGAAGACGTGCAAAAGGCTAGCCCACCAAACAGAGTTGTGTTAGTTCTCAGAGGAGAGTAAAAGGATCTCTGCATAGGACCTTACTTGTATCCAGGACCCTACGTGCACCCAGAACCCTATGTGTACCCAGGATCCTATGTGCATCCAGGACCCCGTGTGCACCTGGACCCCATGTGCACTAACGGTTACCCCACAGAACCTCCTGAAAGCACAGGTCATCCACACAACCAGTTCTCTCAGAAGTGCTCTCTGTGTGCTTGACACCAAGTTCTTTATGCAAAATTCTGCTTATCGGCATCACTATTCTCTCAACTCTAAAAGGGGCATGAGGCTTGCCCCCTACCTCTGGCATCTGGTGGTGGGAAGCTGAAGCCAGGAAAGGTGAGGTGTTTTTAGACCAAGGTCACACAGCTAGTTAGTGGCAGAGCTGGGAGAGAAAACATGTCTCCTCTGACGCCATGTGATTTGCCATAATGCATTCGCACAGGGAAGCCCTTCGCACATATAAAGTGTTAACGTTACTTTAACCCCAATTTTGCTTGGTGTGGGATTTAGGCGTGGGGCTTATGCCCACCAAGTAGTTTAAGTGGCAGCTTCAGAGGGCATATTCTGATGCTTAATGCTGCAGTTGTTGCAGGCTTGGAAGGTGAGGGTGTGGAACTTTGGGGGAATGGCATGTGTACAAGAGGGGAAGGGAAGATGGGGTAAGGTGCGTTTCAGAAGACACAATGACCAGCCTGCCGAGATGCATCCTTTGTGAGAGGATACGTCTACAAACAAACCGACCAGAACCAGTTTACCGTGGTAGAAATTTGGTTTTGCTCCTTCTTTGACCTCCTTTGCTCGTAAGAAATAAAAAGCCAGACTCCTAAGAACATTCCCGGAAGAAACAGGGGCTATGAGTGGGTGTGGGTGCTTACATGGGCTGCGTTTACAGAGCATTGGTTCACGTTGCTGTGAAAGCATGCCCGACGGAAGCTGTCCCTTCAGAAGAAAGCAGGGTTGGTATGCTCAATGACACAGCGCTTGCAGTGGCGTTTCACAAACCTCAGGGCCTCCACTGAAGCTTCACAGTCCTGGACGTTGAGCATCTGCAGGTCGAAGCAGTTGGCGGCCACGATCTGCAGGCCTTGGCCCGTGATGCTCTCGCAGGACTTGAGGCTTAACCTCTTGAGATTGAAGCAGTTCAAAGCCAGGGATTCAAGGCCCGTGTCAGAGACCAGAGGACATTTGCCAATGTCCAGAGACTTAAGTTTTGTGCAGTTCTTAGCCAGGTACTCCACGCCATGGTCCGTGATGCCCTCACAGCCCCTCGCATTGAGGTAGCGTAATTTGCTACAGTATTTAGCCACATAACGAATGCCCACATCCGTGATGCGGCCGCAGTGGGCGATGCTGAGGTACCGCAGGCGGGACTCCAGCTTAGCGATCTCCCGCAGGCCAAAGTCGCTGACAAAGCGGCAGTCACTGACACTCAGCTCCTTGATGGACGTGCAGTAGATCACCAGGTAGCGGAGGCCCTCATCAGTGAGGCGGACACAGCGGCGCAGATAGAGGTGTGTGAGCTGCGTGCAGTGAGCTGCGATGGTGTGCAAGCCTTCGTCTTCCAGCACGAAGCAGTCCGTCATATCAAGGTATCGGATGGAAATCTGTTTGCCATGCAAGGGGGACAGTTTAATGGAGGCCTCCCGGGTCAAGCTGATGCAAGTAACTTTGGAGCACCCTGCATAAAGACACAGAACACAATGCTCAGATCAACTTGCCAGAGTGGCGGGAGCCGTAAGTGATTCTTAGCCCTCTCTCTAGCCCAACCCAGGGGTTAACTCTTATGGTCTTGACCTCTAAAGAGAACGGTTTTAGGAATGATTTCCTGTTTGTTGGGTTATTTGGCAATTTTGCTGAATTTTGGGCTTAGGGGATTTGCAGACTTTAAAATTGGAAATACCAAGATTAGACTTTGAAATACCAACATGCTTTGGGGCGAACCACACTATATAATTTCTTGGTCATAAAATGGGCACAGGCCCTTGCCTGCAGGGAAGCTGTAATGGAGTGAGACCATGTGCCTACATATCTGGCTGTGACCCTACGAGGCTCAGGACGTCCCTAAAGGTCTGGCAGTGCTCTGGTAGCTTCTTCGTTCAAAGAAATGAAGTGAAAGAGGGGAACCGGGAGAGAGCACGCGGAACTTGCTGGGGCAGACCCTACTGGGTTCCCAGGGCTGAGAGTTGACAATTACTGTGGGACCACTTTCCACTGCTTCAGCCATGAGGCCAAACTTTCTGCATCTCAGTGCTATGGATGAGTGCCTGGCAATCCCATCCTTTAGGAGTAGAATGACCCAACGTGAAGCAAAAGATAAAATATTTTGAAAATTATGGGATAGTTCTGTCATTATTACTCTAAGAAAATCAATGTCTGGGATTTGATTCAACAGGTGCTGATAGGCGACGGCAATGCCACCTAAATTACTGTCCTGGCCTGTCTACCTGTCTCCCTCTTTTGCTCTGCCCTCATCCCCTTCAATGTTTCCATACAGCTGTAATCGGATGCCTAGAAACGGCACTCAAATCACCTGTGCTCAGAGTCTTTAGATGGTATCCACTGTGTGCCAAGTATAAAATCTGGTCTAGCATCATCCAAGGGCTTCCCTGTGCTCTTACCACTGACCCCACCATTGTCATTTCCCAGACACCACCCCTGCCCTGCTTGGTATCCTCTGTGCCTGGATTATGGAAGAGTCTTCCTCAGATAGCTCTAGGAACTACTTTCAACTTTCTTAGGTCCCCGAGATAATATTAATTTCCTGGACAATTTTTTCCTGGACTGCCATGTATGAGCTAGCATCCCTGACTATATACCCTTTATTTTAAGCATTTTTATCAGTTGGTAGTGTTGCATGTTTATCTGTTCAGTTATTCATTTGCTGTCTCCTTACTCTGGAATGCAAGCACTGAAGGAAAGCACTCAGGTAGGTTGATCACCATACTCCTTGTATTCAGTTTATAGCTGGCACTCAGTAAATGTCTGGTGAATGAATGAATGAGGGAGGGAAGAAATGATTTGCAGAGGAATGCCTCCAAAATAGATCAGATGGGAAAACTGAACTTCCAACATTTACATGTCTTCAGACTTTGGCCTTAGCTCAAGTAGATCTGCATTAAAAAATAGTTGTTTATTTTATAGTCAATAGGAATGACTTTTATTTGTGTTGACTTACAAAGTTTATAAAGTACTGTGAGGAATATTTTTTATCTGATTCTTCATACTTTTATAGACCAGGGTAGTAATGTCCAAGAAGATATTTTTGGATAACTCCAAGACATCATTCTTAATCCCCTAAAACTATGTATAAAATTACATATATTTATATTGTAAGTTTAATTATTATATTACATATAATAATGAAATACTCATTAAATATTACTTTATAAAAACATATATAGCCAACTTCTATTATATAGTTAATACCCATTAATATAAACTATAGAAATTATATTTAGAGTCTCTCCCATTTTACTACATATTTTTTCTCCCTGTTCTTATCAGATCCCTGTTGCAAGTGTACAACCAGGCACCTCACTTCAGACGCCCCCAAATTTTGGCTAGTCAATGCAATATCCAAAGGCTTGTGAGAGGCACAATGACATTGCTATTGGGGACTTTTCTGCCACATCCTGGCAGGCTGTCCAGGAAACTCTGATAAAGCATAAGTTGTGGGAATAACAGGGTTCTAATGTCATGTGCTCCAAGGCAAAATTTTAAGGCGTGAAGCACATCACCAATCATGGAAAAGAGACACGGCTCCCCTCTGCGGGGCGACATTGGTTTCTGGGAGGTGGTTTCTTTTGTTTCTTTCTTTCTGATGACTGTAATCCTGCATGTTTTGAATTTTTCTTCTGATGTGTGCTGTCTATGGAGGCATTCTTGTTTTCTTGTATTAAAAAATAAATTTTATTCCTCTATTTTGGTTCTAGTTTCCTTTCTACATTCTTAATAACAAGTGAAATCTGCTGTGAGCCAGGAAAGATACAATATTTAGGTAAAAGTCTATCTGAAAAATAGGAGTTTCAAATTTAAGAAAATATTAGTTTAGTACAGTTTCAGTAAATGACTTCAATATGCTTGTATGACTTTCTATCAGTAAATTTTAATGTTATGGCTATCTGTAATTCTTTTGTTGAGTTTGTATTGGAAAGAAAATAAATTTTTTCATGGTTCAGTAATACTAATGGATAGTTTACGCATTCCTGTTTTACAGACATGAAAGGACTCTAAGAAATCATTCATTTAAACTTTAATTTTAAAAGATGTGGCATGTACCTTATGTGCCTCTACACACAGACTAGAGCAAGTTCCATAATTTTTCGAGGTTTCAAGTAACAGGAGGGAGGTAAGGATGAGTATGATGTGGCAGAATTGTGGGTTACACAGGGATTTTCAGTGGATGTGCCGTCAAGAGGCACATGTGCAGACACTTGTAAAGGAGCTTTTTGACATGGCTGTATTTAAGGAGATCATCGAAGAGAAACAACTTGGATTCACAGACATGAAGTACTCGTATTCAAACAGAGGAAGCCAAATTTGAGAGGCCAGAACTCACTTGGTATTTGGAGGAGCAAGGAATGTTCATGGGGTAGATCTGGAAAGCTTTAACAGAAAAATAAGAAATTGTTGGCTAGGGCCAGAACATAGGGGACTGCCCCAAAGTCCAAGATAAAGGGGGTGAGTGGGGTGAACATTATTAAACCAATGTGAGCAACAGTGGTTAAGAAAGTATTGATTCTAGCCCTTACAAATCTTCTCTGAATCATGACTTACTTTCATTTGGGGTAGGGGGGCATCTTCACTTTCTCTAGAATGCAAGGTAGTCCCATCAGTGAAGACCAATGACTAACTTTTAAGATTGTTGATAAAAGTATTATTGTTGCTGTTTATTGAGCGTCTGTTCATGGTTCTCAGTGGAGTGCATGCAATGACCTAATATAATGAACTCAGTGACGCCTCAGCTCCCCTCTTTTTAGTCAGGAGGAGATTCTGACTGCTGTTTTACAGCTTCAACGATATTGCTCGGTATACTAACCTGTAGAAATTTGAACTCTTTCAAGATGTCCATTTCAGGCTTTGTAACTTCTATTTCCACTTAAACACAAGATCCCAAAATACAAAATAAAAATCCCTTGTTTTTGTCTATAAAAAAAAAAGCTCATGACTTGAGAGAAAAGGACCTGGAAATACGCAAGTAGCAGAGTGTAAATTCAATGATGTTTTAGTTTTCTATGTTCGCGATGCAGACACCAAGAAGAAATCCTTGGCTCACTAGACATAATGTGCGGAAGGCTATGCTAATGTGAGATTCCACTTGAGAAATGGAAAATCTCTTAAGAGAACTTCTGGGAAGGTTTGGGATGGGAGCAGGAAAGGGACTAGTATGGAACCCATATAGGTAGACATTCATTACTGAATGAAGAAGTATTTTGTGTTTGGAGATCTGCAGATAGTTTTGTGAGGAATGGGATTTGAATCTTGGAAGGACAACTCATTTGGGGCCTTACACCAGCTATGGAGAAAAATGAGTCTTTCCTGTAAGTCTTAAATAAGAATAATTGGAGATTAATTGACTTACAACTTGAAAAAATTTCTTCCAGAAGTTGAATATGTGGAGTGTGGATTGAAGTGTTGAAAAGAGCAGTTGATGAAGTGCTCCTGTAGGCAGGCAGGTAGAGGAGAGGGCATAAACTCCAGGGACTGGGAAATTAGGATAGCCTAGATAGGATGCTGCTGATTAGAAAGATCGATTTGGGAGGAAAAAATGGGTGGTTCTCAGGTGTCCTGTTGGAGACAGACCCTTTGAAGTGACTTTATTTACAACAATTACATTTCAGTGTTCAAAATTAGTTGGTTAATATATCCTAATTATGTTTAAAATGTTAATAAAAGGTAATTTGCAATAATAGCAAGATACTATATCTTGCTATGCTAATTACCAGTGATTTGAAAATGTAACATTGTGGTGGTAATCTAATTGTACTGAAATATTATTTTGATTGTATGTTAATAAATAAAGTTGTCTGGGGGTCAGAGCTATTAGAGCCATAGCAAGAGTGTGGCGGTGGTGGCACACGCCTTTAATCCCATAAGATCTCTGTGTGTTCAGGAATACAGTCAGCATTGGAGACATATGCCTTTAAGACCTAGGGGGCTGTACATTCAGACAGTGACGAGGCAGTCATGTGTTTGGGTTTACAACCGATGAGAAGGCAGAACAACATACTATAAAAAAACGAACCGACAGGAAGTAGGTCTCTTTTTCGCGAAGCTGGGACAGCAGGAGGAAGGGTGAGATTTTAGCTCTGAGCTCTGACCTCTCGGCTTTCTCTTTTACATTGTTTCTGTGTTTCTTAATTAATAAGACGGTTGGTTACATCTATATAACATTAAACATTAGCCTTTTCTACCTTGCTAAATATAGCATAGGTAATCCCATGTTATCTAGAGCAATGGTTCCCAACCTTCCTAATGCTGTGACCCTTTAATACAGTTCCTCATGTTGTGGTGACTCTCAACCATAACATTATTTTGTTGTTACTTCGTAACTGTAATTTTGCTACTGTTTTGAATTATAATATAAATATTTTATGTCAAGAAGCTACAAAAATATGTATAAACATGAAAATGACATGAAGTAGAGGACAGCTAGCAAGACTTTTAGTAACAGTTAGTCCAGTGGTACAGCAAGCTTACTCAGGCCAGAAAGCTCAATAATCCCGGTCCCAAACAGCCAAAGTGGCTTCAGTCATTTCAGAATCTCAAAAGGCCCTCAAACAACAGAATATAATTACTTGCATTCTATGAAGAACACCTGGAAACATGCCCCGACAAAGTTGGAGATTCTAAACAAGTCATCTTCTAGTCTGAGAAAACACAAGGAACTGTTTGTGAAATGCTCAGATGGCAAGAATGGGAAAGAGTTTGTCAACTTTATTTCTTTCTAAAGAGAAAACACATCAAGTTGTAGCTCCAAGGGCTAAGTGAATGGTCCCAAATCTCAAGGCTCCATGTTCTCCAGAGTTCCTTGGAGGAAGGATTTAAGAAGGCCTCCTTGTTTCCCGCTTCTGTATGCCAATGGCTGCTCCTGACTAATCTAACCCAGTAACGATGGCTTTGTCCTGAAGCCAGCTCAAGCAGAAGAGCAGTAAGCAGCTTTCCAGCCAGGGAAAGAATCTGCAAAAATAATGGGCTGTCAGCTGAAATATTTTCAGATGTCGGCTTCTGAAAGACAGAACAAGCTGGAAGCTGTTTTACCTCCAATTTTTTTTGAAGGGCTTCATTTACCTCAGATTCTTGTAAATCCCAAATTCTATGTATTTGCCTGACACAGTGGGTCTCACCTTTTGACCTTTCCCCAACCATTCCTGAGGTCACAACTCATCTTCTCATTTTTTTTTTTCAAAACTCTTTGACACAGCTTACACATTTCAGCTTCTGTAATGTTCATCTTTTGACTATACAGCAGATGAGATTTTAAAAAGGGGGCTGTTATTCAGGCTGGGTCCCCGTCTGGCGCCAAAGTATGACTCTGGGCTTTAATTCTTCCTGCCTAAGAGAGACTTTTAAGTAAAGCAATTATACTGGGATTTCCTTCCATTTTCAAAAGAATGAAAAGTCAGATTCAATGGACCCTGTCCTTGTACTATGTAGCCGAGAAATGCTTTAAAAGAGCCGTAAAATTAACCCAAAGGAGAATGTGGGCGGGAGCATCACTTGACCATGACAGACTTCCCTAGTGTTTAGAGAAAGACAAGCCATTGTGAGCACAGCTCCCAGGCCTGCATTTTATTCCTCATGGTGGACTGTCAGGTCAGGACATGGCATGAAGGGACATTGCTGTGGCTTTGCCATGGTTCACAAACTCTACTAACTCATAACAAATACAAAAGGCTAGTTTCTGAATGACCTGTTTAATTAGCTATTTCCTTCTATTTGTCTTAGTTAGATTTTTGGTTCCCATTATGCATGGTTGTTCTAGAGTATAAGGTCACATTTAAGGTAGACTGACCCAACCCAACCAAGGTGCCCACAGTTCCTTAAAGAGGCATATGTTCAATGCAGAGGCTACGTCTGGCCTTGAGAGTTATGAGTCCACAGTGAGACCAGTTAGCCTCCCTACTATGCACTGTCCATCTTTGGTAGCTAGCAAGAAGATGCTGGGGGCTGGAGAGATGACTCAGTGGTTAAGAGCACACACTTCTGTTCCAGATGGCCTGAGTTTAGTTTCCAGCACCCATGATGGGCAGCCCACAACTGCCCTTAACTCCAACTCCAGTGGATGCAATGCCCTCTTGTGGACTCTGTGAGCACCTGCACTCTTATGCACACACCTCTACAAAGATACACAAATGCACACAATTTTAAAAACATGAAAAGAAACATTAATAAGAGAAGGAGACCCTCTATCAGCCGCAATGTCTCTACTACTCTGGGTGGTGCATTAAGAACACCAAGGTTTTGAGTTCAGTTTCCATTTACCTGACACATCCAGATGCTCCAGGTTGGGACAGAGGGACACCACATCAAAGACAGCTTCGTTGGAGATATTGTAACATCCTGAGACTTCCAGGCGCCTCAGTTCTGGGCAGCACTGTGCAATGGTGTAAAGTCCTCGGTCTGTGAGCCTCCGGCAGCCACTGACAATGACCGTCTCCAGCATGAGGCACACGTTGGGTGTGTCCTGGCAAAGCCTACGGGTCAGTACTTTCAGGGCACGGTCCACATTGATGGTCTCACCCGTGAGGCGGATAGTCCTCCAGAGGCGCGGGTCCCAGGCCAGGTTGTACCAGCGGCGGCACACCCGTGCACAGCGGCACAGCTGGTTGGTGGGCAGGAAGGAGAAGATCTGCACCATGGAGTGGTCCGGGAGCCGGTCTATGCTGGCTTGCTCTTTCTGGGGTCTGGAGGCCAACCGGATGAGTGGGTGAGTGAGGCGGGTCGGGGGTGGGGAGTGAACCATCGCCACTGTCTCCCCAGTGATGGAGGATGAAGAAGTGGAGGAGCCCCTTCCATTCTGAAATCCTGGCAAGGCTGGCGGACATATCAAGGCTGGGCTGGGCGTGCTCAATGTACGCATGCTCAAGTCAGAATCTGGCAAAGGACAGAGAACAAAGTGTTAAGTATGAGGGCTTTTTATAGAACCTTGAGCTGGAAGGAAAAGACAACATGGAGCAAAGGTTACACTCCCTCATGGTTTTCACTACTTGTTTTCTTCAGAGGAACAGGCAGCAAACTCCACCCTTCTCTAAAAGCTTCTTCTAATCCTCATGCTCCACAACAGGGTAGGCAAACGGCAACATTCACTTGTTAGGCCTGGACTAACAAGTATTTCATTACAGTGCCTCAGCCCTGCTAAGAGCATGCAAAACCTGTCATAAACAATACAGAGGGGAACAGGCATGGCTGCCACAGTCTTGGCTCACATAAACAGACCAGTAAAGAGAACCCCTGTGCAGACCAGGGGCAAAGTCCCTCATTTGCCCATTCTCCCATCTCCCTCAATGCTGATCATGTGAAAGGCACACCTCCAAAGCTGCACTGTTTCCATCTAGGGAGAAACCTTATCAGTAATAGAACTGATTTACTTTCCTAGTATATATTGAAGAGGTCGTTGGTTGTACCGTATTTTACAAGTGTGTTTTAGAAGGGAGACTAGAGCTTGGATGTCGAAAGCATCTGCCCCTTTGCACTCACTGGCGCTGGCATGCGCTTGGATTCTGATGACAGTTTCCCAGAATAGGGGAACCACCAGGCTTTCTGTGTTAGGTCAGGCTTCAGTCTTTGAAAGCTCCTTCTTCCTTCTAACTAACTTTATTTCCTTTGCAGTTGAAAGCCCTGTTCTGTTCTTTGAAACCAGAGAGATCACTTCATGAGGACACACATAGCTTCTAAGTTGCTGAGGGATTAAGAATCCTTCTGGGGACTAGAGAGATAGATCGTCAGTTAAGAACATGTACTGCTCATTCAGAGGACCTGAGTTCAGTTCCCAGCACCAATTTTAGGTGGCTCACAATGACTTGTAACCCTAACTCCAGGGGGTCCTGGTACTTCCGTGGGTACCAGCACTCACATGCACAAACCCATACACAGACACAGACACAGACACATAATTAAAAACAAATCTAAAAAACCAGAATTCTTCAAAGAGAATGCTCAGTTTATTTCCCTTTCTCTATGTACAAGAATTTAGTCTCTCTCTCTCTCTCTCTCTCTCTCTCTCTCTCCAAATACACCTAGATAGTATATTTTATATAGACATTATTTACAAAATAATGAACTCAATATAGTTTATATAAATATGCATTTATAAGTTCATACCCATGCATGTTTATGGTGTGTAAAGATAGACACAGAGAAAATTTATTTCTAAAATACAAATTTCTTCAGCTGTAAAAATAAACGATTGGGCTAAATCATATCTCAGTCATATCCACCTGTCACCATAGTTCTAAAGATTTAAGTCCTTTGCATATTCAAGGACAATGAACAGGAAGTCTTTAAGGAAAACTTTGAGCATAAACTCAATTATGGTTCTCAAAACTGCCTCCAACTTACCATAATACCAACCCACACCATCACATGCTCTCAGGGAAGGAGCCCTGATAGCAGCATTTCTCTTACAGAGGTGAACAGCTTACTATGGACCAGGAAGGAGGGACAATTTCAGGCTCTCAACTCTGATGTTTAAGAAGCTATGAGGCCCTGAAATCTCTCTCTTGCCTGCATAGGTTCCATTCGTCTTGAGTAGATGTTTAAGAGTCCCACGCGCAGCACTGTGTAGTAAGGCCCTGAAGCCTAAGATAGGCTCTCCCTGCCTTTAGTGGAGGGGGGCAGACAACTTCACAACAGCAGTCCTCACTTGCTTCACTTTTCTTCACTCTCTTACCTCAGCCCCGAGGGGATAATAGGAATACCTCCAGATTGTTTAGCACAGATGTGCCTCTACTGATTATTTTAGTCGTTCACTTTTTCCATCTGCAAGCATACCTGAGTCTTATAGGAATTTATACCCTGAAAGAGATGGAAACTTCCCACAACTTTGAGGAATATTCTGGGCTGGGAAAATTGCAAAGCCCCCTGATAGCTCCTCTTGCCATCTCACCTAGAGTTTATCCATAGGAATCCCAGAAGGAAGTCCACAGTTCTTCATTGTTCACAAATTGTGTGTGTGTGTGTGTGTGTGTGTGTGTGTGTGTGTGTGTGTATTTATTCCAAGAAAGCTGATATTTATCTTACCAGGAATACATATCAGAATTTGCCCCAAGTCCTTCAGGCTGACTTTAAAATGGGTAAAGAACACCCCCTCGAGAACTTTTATAAGTATGTAATCATAATGGAATATATGGCACCTAATAATTACAAAACAAGAAAATGATGGTCTAAGCTTGAGAGATACATACCTAGAAATTGCTATAAAATACTTTTCCTGATATTATCCCATATTGATGTTCACATATTAAACCTAAAAGGTGAATATCTATATGTGTATATGCATTTAAATTGACAAAAACACATTTGATTATAAATAAAATAAGTACACTTGCTAGACAATGTGTCAAACAACCATTTACTGACATTACATATGGTTTATAGGAACAGATGACTCACAGAACTATCGAGATGCCACACTGTGATGGTACACTGCAAAAACAGAATATGGCTTCCACTTCAAACAGGAACCACATATGGCTCAGGTAGCAGCTATCATTTGCACCAGAGAATGCAGAAACAGCATCTCCACTCTTTATACATACTTTTCCTCTCCTTTGATCCTTTCAACTAAATGGACTGGTGTTGGCTGTTGATTGTTTAAAGGCAGCTTAGAACCAAGGACCTCAGTGCCAATCCACCAAACACACTCAGAAGAGCAGGGTCAAGGACTTCAATGCCAATCCACCAAATGCACTCAGAAGAGCAGGGCAGAGGTGAAGCAGTGTGACAAAGACGGGGGAGAGCGGCAGCCCTCCTCCTGGTCTTCTAAAACTGGGATACAAACAAGTGGAAAGGCGGCGAACTACAGGTGAACTTAGACTTTGCAGACAAGAACTTATTTTCAGTTCTGAATATCTGATCTTAGTAAAGTACTACCTATTATCCGCCTTGACGCAGAAGCCTACAGTTTATTTTAGCAGGGAAGTGGTATGCATTGGACGAAGGGACAGTTTAATCAAAAATCTAATGGTCATCTTAAGACTGGATAGGCTTTTACATATATCTCTATAAAAACTGGTTATCATACTTTACCTTTCTTTGCCCTTTGACCACATCAAGATGAGGACATTTGTGACTGGTAGAAGGAGTTAACTACACACTGTCAGGGGTGTTTTGCAAGGAGAAAATGGGATTTGTAAAAAATATCAAACTAAATATATGAGACAAAGTGCTTCTGTAAAGTATCCAATTAATCACTACCAGTATCAGCTGCTCTTAAATTCCTGTATATGGGAGTTGGAGAGATGGCTCAGTGGTTAAGAGTACTTGTTGCTCTTCCACAGGATCTGGGTTCAATTCCTATCACCTGCATGGTGGTTCACAACAGTTTGTAACTCCAGTCTCAGGGGATCTGATACCCTCTTGTGGTCTTGGCAGGCACCCAACATGCACATACCATACAAACATACATGCAGGCAAAATATCTCCACACAGAAAATAAAGTAATAAAAATTTTTAGAATTCTGTTATAAGCGAATAATTCTTGATTATTATTTGAAGAAAGGATGTCAGTAAAGGAAACACAGAGACTCCTAAGTGAGGATAACATTTTTTACAACATGTTTAAAGCATATTCCAGAGTTTATATAAAGGATGATGGCTTTTTAAAATCCATCAAGGCTATTACTCTATCAGCAGGCACTCTTTGAACATATTTTGTTTGTACATAAATAAGTGCATAAATTGGTAATAGGCCTGTTAAAGGCAAAGTAAATGTACCAAATACTGACATTTGCGTCCAATATGTATGGCACATATATGATGGTGGCCACATTACACTATGTTAGTATATTGACTGTAGCCATCTTAGTTTGCAAGACTTCTCTATGCTGTTCTCACAGTAGTGAAACTGTTTAATAATGTTTTTCCTCAGAATGCAGATGCACTGTTGAGTGGTACATGAGTGACCTTTGCAGTAGGGTAGGTAGACAGAGAAATCTATCAGAGAAAAGCTGATAAAGTCTGCAAAAGGAAAACATCTGGTTAGTATCAAATATCAGAACTGGAAATGGTGGGCGGAGAGAAAGTACAGTGTATGAAGTCACTTGCCATGTAAGTGTGATGACCTGAGTTTGGATACCAAGAAATCACGTGAAGCTGAGCATAACAATACACAGCTATAATGGCAGCACTCCTGTGTTGAGGCCGGAGGGAGAGACAGGAGAGTCCTTGGAAGCTTGCCCGCCAGACAACCTGGTATACACCATGATTGCAAGAGACCCTACTCCCAACATGGTGAAATGCTAAAACTGACACCTAAGCTTTCCCCCTGCCTTCTACACATGCATCATGACACAAGCATGCCTGCACTCTCACACACAAACATGCACACACATATACTCTCATATGTCATCAGTGCAAACACACTAAAAAAGAGTCAGAGCATACACTGTCAATTATAAATATGTAAGACCAGAGGAAAGATGGAAATGAGAATAATTCATGTGTCATGAAAGATGAACAGGAGACAAAAGTGAGAAATGACACATTCTTGCAATAAAATGTGGGGTTTTGTATCTGGTTTCCCAGTGATACTGGAAGGTAGATATAGTCAAAGGATGGTGAAAATACATTTGCATCTTCAGGAAGATATACAAAATGGATTGCAAGGAATATTCTGGCTAGGGAAAACAGGGCAGAGGAAGGCATTTTAAATTTTACATATTCAATGTAATAAACTGTTCTGTTGTAGATTCATGTATTACATGGCTATGAGGAGAAGGAGTGTTCACTCATTCAAGGAATGGTTTAACACACACTGTTTCTCATGCCCAGTTGAGGTCCAGCAAGGGAGAGGCTGCATCTGACTGGATTGTAAACCAAACGTTCCTAGCCAACCTCCTGTCTTTCCCTCATCCCCATTAAAACAGCTCCACCACACACTCAGGTGTCTGCAATTTCTTGTAATCCTTTGGGGAGACAGACAGACAAATGACTACATTGAAGCTATTCCCAAATCCCATAAGAGACGAAAAAGTAAAGGATAGAGAAGTTTGTTTGGGTCTTGAAAAAAAAATGGAGCAGGAGTCCAACATGAAGAAGATGAATGTAGAATCTACTAGCAGTGAAAAAAAAAAGATGCTAAACAGTATTTTAATAAGCTTTTGTATTTTTGTCAAAAACTAATGTATATTTTGACACAATAGTGATGCTTAAGGTAAATAAATACAATAGCACTTTGTGATTATAGATACAGTCGTATGTGGAATAAAATAAGAGACTATAGATTCTTTAAAGAATCCTGGTTTTATTAATTATTTAAATTACTTTCAAGTATATAATTGGTATAGGAAAATGTCCTTTAAATAAATTCTTTAACTATTTGAATATATAAAGATATGCAAAAAAAATTGCATTTTTTTTCTGGGTGAAAATCCTCATGAATTTTTTTCTTCATAGTTTGAAAATTCTGGAAATTTTCCATCCTTAGTAATCACAGTACAGTATCAAAATATTCAAGGCATCTCTTACACACATGCTTGTTAGTTACATATTCTCCTAACTAGCTAGCTGCCTATTTTTGTAGCTTTTATTTTCAAACCACTGCTGTTTACACTCTAGGGATTTTATTTACATGACTCTGGGCTTTCAACGTCAAAGTTTCCAAGCCCACCCATGTGTTCCCTCTGATGACCAAAGCTTTGGTGCAGGAGGCTTTCCATCACAACTCAGCTTTCTCTTCAATAACTATTGCCATAAAAAGCAACAGTTCCTTCCTTATCTTAAACTCAAGCTTTAAGAAAATAGATCTATAAAACCTAGTTAATGAAAAAAATTAATACAGTCTGAGCATATCACTTATCTCTTTGTTTTATTTAAAAACATTTTCTTTTAATGTGGTTCAGATCATATAAACAATCTAGAACACATTTATGGCACTGTCTGCTATAAAGAAGAAACGTATACATGGGAGGTTAAACCTGCATTTCATATGGAGGGAGTTAACTCCAGGATTGAAGAGTTTGTGTTGAAACTACAGAAGGTGGCGCCTACAGAATCAAATAAACACTGGTTAAAGACCTGTCCAGAAGAAAGTATCATTGCCAGTCACCTGGACCAGCCTCATATGAGCATCTCCATAGCAACTGGCTTGTGGAATCTCAATGAAAGTAATGAGACTTTTCTCATGCTAGTGTGTGTAAAACTTATTCTAGTGTACAGCTCTTTGTAAATGTTTGACTCAGTTTTCCCAATGATATGCAGCATCTGACTCATTCTGCTCTTCCAGAAGGGAAGATTCACATTGCTATGAAGCATGTAAGTCATAGGCAGTGCTCTGTAACCCATAAAGAAAATGACATGAGTACCCCAAAGGGACCATTTAGGAATGTGATACCCACAGAAAGATCAGAAAGCCTAACAAACACAATCTAATAATAATCCACAGATTCCTTTTGGCCTGATTCTTTGCTCAAATGATGACTTCTAGCATCTACTTTTCCCCCTTCTTCTATGTCCAATGGCAAAGTAGGATGACTTAAAAATATCCCATAATGGGAAGAATGTATGCATCATTCCTGAGATACTACCTCTGCTATTAGAAGCTTCCCCCTTTCATAAGATTTATTAGTTACTTTTCCTTTTGCTGTGATCAAAGAGCTGACAAGAAACAACCTCAAGGAGGAAGCGTTTACTGTGGCTTACAGTTTTAGGGGATACAGTAAGTACATCATGGGTATATAAGGCATGAATGCACGTAGCTCCCTGGTAGCAGGATTGTGCAGCTCTGATCCCTCACACCTTCTAGGAGGAAGCACAATGTGAACAGGAAATGGAGTTGGGCTATAAAACTCCAGTATGCACCCCCTAGTGATTGATTTCCTTTAGAGGTTCCACCTTCTTCTACTTTTCAAAATAGCACTATCAGCTAGAACTCAAACCCATGGAAGGGGGCATTTCATTCAAACCACAAGGCACACACATAATCTATGATAATTATAAAATCTCTCTAGACTGCTGACTTCCCTTCTTAACAAAAAGAAATCAGGTCCCCAGGTTCAAAGTCTTTGATAGGCAGATATATTTAGCTAGGTTTTATAAAATTTTATTCAATAATTTCTTTTTGTAATTGCTATAGAGCTTTGTCCTCAGGGAAGACATGGATGTTGTCATTTTGAAATCAGAATAGTTGTGATCATGTCTATGAGACCCTTACAAGATCATTAGTAGATTAGTAGAGATATTCCTCCATCAAAGGTGGGGAGGTCACATGAAGGACAGAAGTGTCATA
Source organism: Peromyscus leucopus (assembly GCF_004664715.2). Taxonomy (NCBI): domain Eukaryota; kingdom Metazoa; phylum Chordata; class Mammalia; order Rodentia; family Cricetidae; genus Peromyscus; species Peromyscus leucopus. The sequence continues at coordinate 7,397,862 of NC_051072.1, read as the reverse complement.
AACTCAAGAGGTACATGAGGCCAAACACCTTGAGGGCACAGTTATCAATTGCTGGTGTGTGTGTGTGTGTGTGTGTGTGTGTGTGTGTGTGTGTGTGTACATGCATGTGCATGCATGGGGTTGGGCATCTTCTTTAGTGTAGCTATCTATGTGTTTGTTTTCCATGATCCTATAAATAACCACTTGCCCATCCATGCTCCTGCAGGGAGCCCAGTTAATCTCATTGGTTCAGCAAGCTAGATTTGCCCAGAATCACTTCTTCTGTCTGTCACTGGTGCTGTACTTTGTGAGCAGATATTTGTTAGTGTTCCTCCGGAAGAAGTCCTGTAACACTTGGTGCCCCAATAAGGACATGACAGAACCAAAGGAGAGTATGGTTGAAGTACCGCTGCTACTGTAGAACAAATAAGCCTGAACTGTCTGCTTAAAAAGAAAGTCATGGCGAAAAATCTGCAGAGCAAAACCTGCTGGTACATGTCTCCCCAGGAAAAGTTATACAACAGCCCTTGGTCAGGGAAGCTTGTTTTTGCAGTAGAGGACATTTGCTATACTAACATATCAGTGGCCAACCTGTTGGGAATAAGTTATTGTTGCTGTGGCATAGTGATTCAATGTTTTCTTGTTTCCCTGTAAATGCGGGAAAACATACATCTATATCATCTCCTCCCCACATCTAGGCTCAAGGAACAGTGTACAAGAAGGGGCACAAAGAATGCAAGAGTTGGAAGACAGGGTGGAATATTGTCCAACTCAGTCTTCTAGGCATAACATGGCTGCTGCTGTCATGACACCAGAGAGGTTATGATTACCTGCATGAGAGCCTCAGAAACTTGAGCTCACTACCACCCCCTTGTGGAAGAGGAGAGAGCATAAGGCACAGGAAGTTTCCCTTAGCCCTGATGATACATAGATGTTGTTGACTATTTCTAGGGAGCATGAGGGGCTCTAGTTCAGTGGTGTGGCTGCCTTTAAGTTGCTCACACTCTTGCAAACAATCCCACATGATATGCTCCTGTAAGTAATCCCATCTAAATTAAGAGCTCCATAAGCCAGGCTTCGGTGGAATCCTTTCTGTCATTTGGGCCCCATCCAAAGTGAAAACATGTTTGTTCACATATTTCAGATAAAAGCAAAGCAGTAATTTTATTCATTAGAAATTTTTTATTTTTAAAAATCATCACCTCTTTATGAAAAATTATTTAGTTGTCCATATAAGACAATGCAATCCTACATTACTTTAAAATAATAATTTAATTTTATGTTAAAAACCATTAAGTGAATAATGTTAGAAATGGTAGGCACAACCATTAAGAATGTAAATGTCTTAACTTTAGGGGACATTTTTGGTGTGAAAAGATAGTTAAATTGAATTCCCACTTGCTTTCTACCACGTGGAGTTTGTATAACCAGGGAAAGTCACTGATTCATGATCCATAAATTGCTCTTTTGGAAGCTAGCAGCGATTTTACCCACTTCTCCTCATAGTTAGGAACTTTCCTGAAAGTGACATCATTGTTAGTGGAGATATTAAAAGTCACAGAACCTTTACTGGTGACATGATAGGAAAGAAGTTCTGGGCCCTCCCACTATGGGTTTGTTTTTAGGAACACACTAGTCTGGATTCCACAGAGAAACTCTTTGGAAATTCCCTCTCTTTCTTCCATAAACTTTTGCAAGGTCTTTCATGTGTGGAGGTGGAAGGAGTTAAAACCACAACCTTTGGTTGGAGTACAGTGGCCTTTCTCTTAGGTAACAAAATGCGGTCATTGACTTTGAATTGGGTAAGCTCTTTTCTGTAGTTTATTCAATAAGAGTTGTTTTTCTGTGATTTGGTAGATGCTTTTTCAAAAAATTTCCCATGTTTGTGCAACATTATTCTAGGTTGTACTTCTCCTTTCTTTTCAGCAACTATTTCCTGGCCCTCTTCTGTGGTTGACCATATAATTGCCGATGTCCCTAAGAGTTATAGCCCTGTTCTTAGTAGCTGCTCTGCCTCTGGGTGGTTTCTATAGTCTCTCCTCTTGCCCATAAGCATTCAAACTTGGTGTCTAGCTGACATTTCCTCTGTGTATCTTTAAAGTATTAAGCACCCTTGCCTAAGCACCTGCTTGAGCTGTGTTATCTAATATGACAGCCGTCAGGGACTTGTAGCTATTAAAAATTAAATGTATTACATTTAACCAAAAACTCAGCTCCTTGGGCACAATGGCCACACTTCATGAGTTCAGTAGCCACGTAATTAGTTAGCACATATTTGAAAAATTCTCTTGGAGAGAGCTGCATGAACAGTGCTGTGCTGGTCCTTTGATCCTCTGTCCATAGGCTATTTGGTCTAGTTACAATACATGTACAGGGGTGAACTCAACAATATCATTGGAAGAACATTGTCCTATGCCTACATTTTGTATTGTTAGTCATGACATCACAGCTCATCTGCTTCCCAAGCTAAAACCTTGGGAATGCCCTTGAATCCTCTCTCACTCTCACCCACTGGTATCAGATTTGATGCCAAGTCTTTAAGTTTAAATGTCCATGGATCTCAGTTCTCCCTTCACTCTCTCTACCATTCCACACCAGTTCAAGTTTTCCTTTCTCACAACTTCAATAACATGCGAAGTGACGCACCTGATTCTTGTCTTTCCCCCAACATTTCTCTAATAGAGCCTCTACTCTACATTTAGAGTTAACTTTCTAAAACACAGGCTTATTTTCCAGTACTCAAATCATAAATGGATTATTCTTTCTGTTATAGGTTAAACTGTGTTCCCTTTACACAGTTAAGACATGTTGAAGTCTTAACCCTGGTGTTGGTGAATGAGACCTTATCAGCAACAGGAAACACTTACAGATTTTTCCACACTGCTATTATTGAATACCTATACTATGTAGGCATTCAGTAATACTAGATACTACTCAAGAAAGACAGTCAAGTTTTCATAGTGTGTATGGGGCCCTTCCACAAAGTTCCCAACTCTAAGCACATGCTGATGTTCTCCAAGCCAAGGTCTATTTCCCCAAATTAAATGTTAAGTTCTCAGCTACAATTCAGGTCTCCAATACTACACTATGTCAGATAGTCTGCTGAACTTTCCAAGTGGAATAACCTAGCTACTTTTAATGTTTCCCTTGATCTCAAACATAAATTTATATTCCATCCTGTCCCTCTTCACATGGTGTCTCTCCTGTGAGGTACAATGAATATGTAGCATCAGGAGTTGTCTTTTTTTCATCTCTAAGCCATCCAGTCTTGACTGTATTCAATCATCCGGAAGTTGTTCAACTAACAAATTAAAGAAAATGTGCTTCACTTGCCCTAAAACAAATCCTTCGCAGTTTCCCACTGGTTGCAGTTGGAAATATTGACAAGGACTAACAGCAGAAACTAGATGCTTTAGATGCGTTCCATGGGAGAAGCTGGCACATCCCTGGGATTCATTAACATTTCATTTGCAGACCTTTTGTCTTTGCCTCTTCATTTAATTTAGGCTGAGGTAGCACACACACTTAGTTTAATACTATTAGTATGCTCAGAAGCTATCTTCTGAGAAGGACTCACCACAGAGTATCAGAGTCAAAATGCTTACTGATTCTTTTTTTTCCTTATGTCTTTCAAATCTTACCATATTGACACTTACTTCTCGCAAAAACAATGTACAAAAATTGCAAACAGTGTGATACTTTTGCATTGGGGTAGAACTAGCTTTAAGGTCCATTCTCTAGTTGTTCAGTTAACCTAAGGTGGAATGGGAGCTTCTGTTTTCTTTCTCAAACTGATTCATGTATCAAGAGCAGTAATCAGAACTGACTTTTCCTTGAGAGTGGGAGAGACAGCATTTTTCTATTCCCTGTCCTCCAGAGCTTACAGATAGCTTTGCAAAGCTCGCTAAAGGAGGCAGCACTTGTCTAGATAAGAGAATCAGCACAAAGACTCATGCAAAGGCGTAGCACTCTAATTTTCAACCTTCAAGTTGTACCGCATAAGCCAGCCTTGTTTGCCATCTTTGATTGCCAGCCAATGTTCTGGTCTCACTTCCACTGTGAAGAGTTGTAGACACCCCATGATCATGTCCTTTAAAGTGCAATGGGTAGACCGTATTGAATTTACCTGGCAGAAAAAAAGATGCTTCCAACTTTGCAGTTCACAGCAGAAAACAAAAGCATCCTGGGAAGCAAGAGTAATACCCACATTTAACTTTGGAGAAAGAAAAAGATAAACTGTCGCTCAACTTACGACCATGTAAAAGGTCAATTAATTCCTGAGAACATGTCCAAGTATCAGGAAATTCCTTATCTTTCTTAGTCATCTGGAAAGGTGCTCTGTGTTGCTGCAATTCTGTACAGTTCTCATTTCAGTTAAGTTTTTGTAGAAAGCATTTATTGCATACAAATCATTGTTCTATATGTAATATAAATAGAAACACATATGCCCAATATTTGTATGAATTTTTTGAATGCTTGACCCAATCAAATAAAAAAGTTTATTTCTTCTATATTATCAAACAAAGAAGGGAACAAGAAAAGGCACTTAGTACACCTAAGTACTGTTTTACCTCCCACCTGTACATCTCTCTGTAGCTTTGTGGATGCTGGCTGTGGTGGGGGAGGGTTGCATCTTATACTGACTTGGGATACACTTTACACGGGCAGTTCCATGGGCCGAATGCAGTCAGATTTATGACTGCTTTCGGACAGATCCCAGAGCACCGGCCAGGGCTGGGCTTTCCCTAAGAATGGAGTCAGAAGTATCCATCTGTTATAAGGAAGGAAAGAACACAGCCACAGGGAGCAATGCAGACAATATAAAATCACTACTGTGTGCTTTGAAGGCACAAGAAGATGGTGGACACAGGACACTTTCTTCTTTGGAAAGTTCCATAGGACCTGGAGTGGTGAGTTACTGGAGTGGAGTTTATGGATTCTAGTTAAACGCAGTTTCTGTCTCTACTTTCATCACATCACCTAGAATGGACAGGGCAAGTTAAGTATGGAAGGATGCAGTTGAATTCCTTGGGCATTTGCATTCTAAAATGTATATTAACTTGAAAATATAAGCTTGTATAATTTGCAGTAAAACAGACAATCACATCCTGATTAAAATTAGTTAAGAATTAAAATCCAATTATTTTACATTCACATGTGAATACTGAGTGCCTTGAACCAGGTATACTTCAAAGTCCCTTTGATGTAGTAGACTTAAAAGGCCCAGATCTCATGCAGAAGGGTGGAAATTCTCACGTAAGTCAGATATATTACATATCCAAATTTTATATCTATCTATCTATATATATATCATTTTAATTTACTCTAATGTGTTATGCTTCACAAGGAAGATAGTTATAAGTAAATAAGTTACAGCTTATTATTTTTAAAACCCATAATAACAAGAAGAGACTCTTTACTCTTCCAGAATTATTAAGCTCAATAGATTGAATATTCACGTTCCTCCAAAATGTTCAAACCTAATGAACTATTTAAACATTTGTTCAAACCCAAATGATAGTATTTAGAGATAATGTCTTTGGGAGAGTAGAGTTATTGTATATGAAGATATTGCTTTTCTAAGAGAGATTTCAGTGGACACTACTGCTTCCTTCCATCTTGTGAAGACATGTCAGAAGATAGATATCCCCGAATAGTGTGCCTTCACTAGAATCTGAAGATTATTGATCAAGGACACCTTATCCACTAGATCTCTGAGTACTGATGTGCGCTCTACATAAATATCAGAATCTGTGGTATCTTTGTTACAGCAGCATAAGTAGACTGATACATTCAGCTATGGTGGTAGAGAGTAGAGTACTTAGAATTGGAGTAAACACTGAAGAATGTAATCCTAGAGTGGTCACTAGGGAATCTACTTATTTATTTATTTATTTATTTATTTATTTTTTAAATTCTCTAGTGCTAGGTAGTTGGCTCATATTTCAGTACCAGTCACAATTTTCCTCTTTTTGAGGAGGTCTTAAGTTCAATTAGAGAACTGTTTGTTGCATCAAGGTATGTGTACCACTATTGAAGTCATGGCTCTTGAAGGAGAACAAACCACTACCCCGACTTTACTAAACCAGCATAATCCCTAATTTTATGTCCTAAATATTTGTTCTTAGACCCATGGATAAGTGTAGTCTCGACCCCTCATCAAAGAAACTTCTCTTTGAAATAGACAGAGATCACTACAGAAAACTACAATCAATAAAAATGCCGAGTTGCCAAGCCTAGTCCCAACTGATACATTTACAACACAACTCCTAAACCTAAGGGAACACTGAGGAAGAGAAAGTAGAAAGAATATAAATGCCAGAGGAACAGGAAGTTTGCTGGGAGTTGTATCTCCTAGAAATGTCAGAAGCGATACCTATGAAGGCTCACCAACATGCTACCTAAGCGTGATCTGAACAAGGATGACACCAACAGCCATGCTAACATGGTGGAGGAAAGTTCACAAAGCTTCAAGCCTGGAAAAAGAACCACAGTCAACTAAGGAAAGGTTAGAGCAGGAGAAAGAGTCTCCCCCAGGGAAGAGCTCACTCACTGTTTATCCAAAATCAAATGGTCAGTCCCGAAAACATGCCCATAAAAGAAACATACAGATTGAGCAGGCTGTATTCATGTATTTTTGAATACATATCATATATCAGTATATTTCAGGAACACACACACACACACACACACACACACACACACACACACACACACACAAATTAAAGAAGCCATAAATCTGAAAGAGAGACAGTGTATGGGAAGGTTCGGAGAAAGTAAAGGGGAGGAAGAAATGGTGAAGTTACAATCTCAAAAAAATATAAAAAAAAATATAAACAAAGAAAAATTCTCTATATGTGTTCTGGAAACTAAGTTCTAGTTATTATTTTTCTGAAGAATTTGTTTTTCAATAATAAAGAGTTTCCTACTCCTAAAGATTCTTATTTCCAGTTAGATAGTTGTCACAAGTTATTCATCAAATTTATCTTCAGACTATGAAGTAAAATTGGCCTTAAACAAATTGGAGATCTTATAGATCAGGCCAACAGGTCCCTGTGCTTATAAATATCAGCAGAAGTTACAGTAAGTTTTATTTATCCCCAAATCAAATTCTTTTAATTTTAGCTGATCAATACTACACTGAAACTTCAGTGTTATTCTTTCATTTATTGTACGGGAAATATGCACAGAGTACCTCAGCGTCCACTCTGAGGATCCTAGAGTTTTTTTTCTAGGCATTTGTTTTTATATGTTGTTTTGAATTTTATAAGGAATCTATGGTGACACATTTCTTGGGAATTGAAAGTGTTTGATTCAGAAGTTAAAAATAATTCCTTGTCCAAACAAAGTTTTTTTTTTTTTCTTTTTAATATCTTAACTTGTCATCCTGGCTGGCTTGTTTGGCAGCAGTAGGAATAATGTTCGTTTAACCCAAGTACCAGGAAACAGTGACGTTTTTCTTTCTTTCAATGTATTGGATACAGACTGATCCTTACAGGTGGTATAGACTCAGTGTGTGAGAAAGAACCACATCAGATATCCAGGAAGGGATGAGAGTGACTTCCCTTCACTTTCTCTACTGAAGGCCTTGGTAGAGACATCCTCCAGCATTCTCAGGTTCAAAGGATGCCACCCTTGTAGTGGGTAGCCATTCCACTTGGTTCTGGAAGTTCCAACCCCCATTGAGACTCTGGCAACTGTCACGCCTACGAGCGGGCGAGGGAGGCCTGGACCGAGAGCTGGATGGCCAGCGCTCTGGCGCTCTCTCGTGCCGGACGCTGACCAGTGCAGATTGACTGTGTAGAGCTCGGAAACACCGTTGGACTGCATTACACTTCCCAGACCTGCGACTACCCATACTTAATTGTGAGTTTCGCCATTAAATAAATATCTTTAACTACGTGGAGTGGCAAAATAATTTCTCCAATACACCCAGATCAGAGAAGACATAAAGTAACAGTCACTGATTCCACTGTATCAATAAACCATCCTTTTGTGAGGTTGCCCCAAACAGTGTCTGTCTTTGCAGTTTGAGAAAAATCAAGAACTGAAGCAGAACCTGAGATGGTGAGATAGATGATAATAAGCTTACCCACAGGACTTCTCAGATAGGTCTCCGAGTTTCTAGTTGGTCCTGGGGCCTGGAGCAACTTTGTGAATGAGAATGACTCTAAAGAAATACCCTCTGATATATTCTTAAGCATGTACCTATGAGTGTGCATTCAAAGTTAGTTGTTTTTTTTTTTTTTTAATTATTACTACTAGCGTTCTTCAATGAGCCTCTTAGAATGTCTTCCCTTCACAGTTCTATTTGCAGGAAGATCCTCACCAGCACTAGTCATTTTTACTCTGCATAAATGATTCCTCTTGTAGGATTTTGCTGTTCAACTTAGATCAGGCCTCTGAATAGCTCCTGACTGGGCCAGACTGCCTGATCTTAGCCTTTTGCGTTTCTTACATGTAGTTGTTCACCCCATGTCTTAAGAACTATGGGAGGAAAAAAAAATGCTGATTTTTTTTAAGTGGGAGGGAAGCTATTATTTTAATGATTCTTAAACTGAGTTGTTCAAGTATTCAGCCCAGAAGCAAAGCCTATGAAAAGCTGTTCTTTCAAATCCATTTCAGCAGCAAACCCTCCTCCACGCCAATGATCTCATATGCTGTGATTCAATGAGCAGAACCCATGAAGCAGTATGATGTCTCAGAATATTGAAGCTAAGAGTCAAAAATAGTGTGATGGTTGATAGTGTGTGTTCGCACATATATTAATTATATATGGTCAACTCTCTATCAGGGGTTTATTCAAAAATATTGATATTTGAGATTATGGGAAAAAATGTACTATATACGTACAGAGTTTTCCTTGCTGTTATTTCCTGAATAATACAGCGTAATGACTACTTACAGAGAATTTACATTTTATTAAGTATTTTAAGTAGTATAAATATAATTCAACATGTACAGGAACATACATGTAGGCTCTATGTAAATATGTATACAGCACTTGAGAAGGCTGGAGTTCAGAATCCACAAGGAATCCTAGGCTCACTCACTGGGGACAATTGCACATTGAAATATAGTATATAAATTCATATTATATTTTGTGTATTTATTGTATATACATGGCCTATAAAGTCTTAATTTTGTGTTTATTAATTAATTATCCAGTCTTCTTTATCAATTTTGCGTGTGTGTGCATTAATTAACTAATTATTCAGTCTTCTTTATAAAGGAAAGAAATATCCCATGAAAGATAGAAACTGCTGGGAAAAGTATAAATACCTTGCAGAACATGAGCAGATGCAATAAAGTGACTTTCCAGCTGAAAGGGAAAATCAATGGGGAAATGGCACTGAAAATTCATGTGATATGGAATGGTGCAGATTTTAGCTCTGAGCTGTAGCTTTTTGAGAATTACAGAGGGACAATCACATTCAGTTTTAGTCTCCTGCCTATGGAAACTAATTTAGATACAGATTTGTACCCTCTGACACGCATTCTTGCTTTGAGGCTACAATATAAATTGAACTATAAGAATAATTACCATATTGCTATGCCTAAGGACTACTTTGTTGCAATCAATGCACAAATGTCCTTTGAGAAAAAATGCTCATGTCAAATTTTATTTCTTGGACTCCTTTAACATGGATGTGTGCCTCATTTAAGTCATCATAGCACTTTGTGTTTTAATCAAAACATGAACTCCTCCTCCTCCTCAGTAGATTCTTAAACTCCATGACAATGTGTGCCCTCATGATGTTACCTAAAACCATTTTACAGCATGTAAAGAAGTGCCACATACTTTAGAGGCAAATACATAGAGTATGGATTAAAAACATAGTATAAAGGATATAGATTTAACTTTGTAAAGCTTCTCCTTTTAGGGCTGGTGACAATGGATCAGCAGGCAGAGATAGATGCTTGTTGTCAAGTCAGGTGACCAGAATTCCATCTCTAATACATGGCAGCAGGAAAGGACTGACTCTCTCAAGCTGTAGTCTACTTTCAAAGACACTCTGGCATGTGTACACAGACAGACAGACAGACAGACACACACACACACACACACACACACACACACACACACAAATGTAAATTTTAAAAGTTTTTCTTTTTGTCTCCTATCACATAAACCTGAATGAATACATAGACAAGATACATATTTATTAAATTTAGAGAGCCCTGCAAAACATTTTTTATTCAGGAAAATTGATGCGTGTCACTCAACTTCACTGCAGCCTCGCTTCTGAGGAAACAACATGCATTTCTGCACTTCATGTGCTCCCATGCCACCTGGAGGCAGGCTGCCTTAAATACCTCAGTTGGATCTGAGACTATCGTGTATAGAAAATACAGTCTTATTTTTTTATTTATATATGCAGTTGTCTGATTTTATAGAAATATCAAGGCTTAATTATGGAACAGAAAACCTTTAATCTTGCTTCACCATCATTCCTCTTCATGTATCAAACTACTAAAACTTGGCTTAGAATGTTTGACTTTAAAAATTGTTGAGTTTCACTAAAGTAAATAATGAATGAATGAATGAATTTAGGCCAGGATTCCCAACAATTCAGAAATAGCCCAAATGTATCTGCCATTTAGTATTACATATTTATGTGAAGCAGCATTCTTCTTATTATTATAAAATCACAATGTCAACCAACTCTGAAAAATGCCATTGCTCCATGCCCTGCAGTATCAAGCTTCAGCCAGGATTTAATGCTTTATGTAAAATAAACAACACACCTATCTCATCAGTGTGCAAATTTGCTTTCAGATTTTAATAGCAGGCAAATTGGTATGTATACAAAAGGATTATTTTTTAAAACCCTATCATTTATTCTAATATTTGATTTATATATCTGCATACCCAATGTCGTTTGTGAATTTCTTGGGCAAAAGCAGTTGTGACTGAGAAAAGTTTAAGAAGTCCTCTCTAGGCATAGAAACGTAAAGGATCAGACATACACAAGTTGTAATGTTTTCAAGCAAAGCACTCACTGAATGAATGCAGTTGCTCCAGCCTACAGCAACTTCTTTCTTCACTGCATTATAGTTTTCATATATTTTCCAGGAAAATTTAGAGGATTTTCAATTATGTTTAAGGCTCCCTGCAGAGTTTCAGTTATACCTCATCCCATATGCTTTAGGCTATGCATGGTACTTGGTTTTCTTGCCATTGAAATGAACTAGATTTAAAAATTCTGAAATAGCTTATGGGATGCCAATTACATAAATAACATATGCCTAGTACTAACATTAAAATATAGATTATTATGGTGATAAGGATAATTATATATAATCTCCTCAGTAACTTCAGCATTCTGATAGGCATCTTTATAATCATAGGTAGGGGGAATGGTAGATCTATAAACAGAACATATAGGACAAACTGACAATGGCGTGTTGATAGCTTTGAACTGTTTCAGAAACATAGATATTTTGACATTCAGTTTGCTCATTTATTTTATAAAAAGGAATAGCTCATTGTGTCTAAAACTTTATGATTTATCTTTGAACTGTTTTGAAGGCTTATTTTATCTTATTTTGTGAAGCAGCTTGCATAAAACTTAAAAAATTAATATACATCCTAGTAAATCTAATAACAAAAAAAGTCCTTAAGAAATTTCTCATTAGCCTGATTGCGTTAGTATACAGCTGGGGTATAGTTGTTGGGCAGAGTTTGTATTTCCTTCTTGAATCTATCTTTTCATAAGAGATAATAGCAACAAAGTCTCTACTCGTTAGTACTTAAAATATAACATACTCTTTACATGTCCACTGGGCACAAGGCAGAATCTTTTCCTTGAAATAAATTGTACAGTTAATTCCCATAGACCTCAGATGGGACTTTACCTACATTGTAAACAGTAAGCACTATAGAAACTATAATGTACATGTGAAGAAATGTATCTTCACTACCATTCAAGAGCCTCCCCTCAGTTCTGATGATCTTCATGGCTTCTGAGACTGAAGTTTACTGTCTGAGGTCCCTATCGATAGGTAGACAGACAAGTCTTATATTTTAACATGCCCTAGAATAAAAATGTTATTGTTATTAGAATATTCTCTTTGACATAGCTCTGTGTGACAACAACCAACCAAAATTCTCAAAGTTCTTTTGACATATTTGTTACTATGACTGATATCATATGAGCCCTATTTACCTGGCATTTTTATATGTTGACGGCTTTACCTGATGGAACAGACCATTGCTCAATTGAGAATTTGGTCATGGTTCAATGTGGCTCTTGTTTGAGTGCTTAAGTTGAGCCTGAGTTTGCTTCCTAACTCCTTAATACTAGGCATCGCAAAGAGACACAGTTCAATTTATTCCATACCACCATATGCTCAAACATAATTTGTGCTATGAGATATTTGACTTACATCCACCCAAACAAGCTCAGCAATTTGGGCTTAATGTTGAATTAGAAATGTACAAAGAGTCCACTATATCATTACTTTTCAATTGGATCCTGTAGACAATAACTCATCTAGAATTAAACTGAAAATCATTATAATCAGGTCATGCAATAGGTTCACTCAAATTGAATAGGTCTTAACTCACTGTGGTCATCTTTCTGATTTATGCTGATTCTGCTATTAAAATGAATTGTTAAGGTGGTGAGTCTGTACGTCCCACAGTGCTCAGTACTGATTTGAAACACATTAAATATAAACTTATAAACTCAGTACTGATTTGAAACACATTAAAGCATAATTCTCATTTCTTGCTATTGAAATGGATACAAATTAACTTTGATCACTTTTTTTTTAATAATTTCCTACCACCTTTTGAAAGAAATGCTGGAAGAGAGATTATCAGATGTTACAAAATAAGCAACATCTTTCCAGACATTCTTACTGCAGTCATTGTGGTTAGTGCAAAGGCACAGATTTGGAGTTAATCTGATTTCTAGCCCATTGGCCCCCAACAGAGTGACCATTCAGGTACCACTATAAATTCTCCATGCCTTGATTTCTGAATCTGTAAAATGAGGGAAATTGTATCTACTTGAAATATCATTGCAAAAAACAAAGTGGAAAAATAATTTCAGATTAAATACTGAAGGAGAATTTGTCATATAATAATTAATAAATATTTTTATCTTCCTTGTTTCTAGCTGTTTGTTAAATGGCTGAACTGAATAGTAACACCATGATAGTTTTCCAGATGTAATACAAATACAAGCCCAGAGAACAGTGGACTCAGTTTCCACGACAATTCTCATCATCCTTGGGCTTACCTTTTTAAAAGCACCCTCACCTCAAATCTGAAATTTTGCTATCATCTCAGGGCTACTGGAGCCATCCGTCTCCATGCTAGCTTCTCCAAGATATGCTTACCATGCAGCAGCTGCCTTCATCCTCTGCTCCTAACTCCCGGTATGCCTGCTTTTCTCAGCTTCCCAGTGTCTAGCTTCGATAAAATACGTGCTCAGCAAATGGCTGTTAAGTAGCTATAGTCTAAGAGTCTGAAAACTCTTCTGGGGACTTCTTTTCTTTCCAAAACTTTAAATGGAAAAGTTTTTACCTCAACATACACAGAAACTGTGCAGATTAGAACTGAAGGAGGGATGGAGAATGAAATTGACGGGCTATCGAACGGTTGGTTTTGTCACGTTCCGATCAGTCCTGGGTGATGTCTGCTGCGCAAACTGCAAACCCAAGTGGGGCACAAACATTCCTTGCTCTGCTTTTTAACTGTGGATGAGACATGAACCTGCAGCTGCCAGCTCTTGCCACTTTGACTTGATGGGCAGTGTTCTTACCCTGTGTGCCAACGGGAACTCTTTACTGAGATGTTTTTGTCGTGGTATTCTCTTACAACCACAGGGAAAGAGACAGAAGTAACACCTGAGGATTCTATTTCCCAGACATAGTTCAATGCCTATGGTAGAATTAAAAACGGAAGATCTATATTCCTTCTTTGGAAGTCTTTCAAAAATTTTTTTAAAATCGGTATTTCTTGTCTTGGGTATGCAAATACTAATAGCTATGGCAGCAGCAATGCCAAAAGTCAAATTAAGCAAATAAAATAATAATAACACATAGAACAACTATAATAAAACTGGAATTTTCTTTGCCCACGTGATAAATTTTAACAAGCATTAAATCGTTTTAATTTCCAAGGTTTGCCAGTTTTCATTTAAATATATTATTATTTGAATATTTTCATTTAAAAATAGTACCTGAAAATTTATTATCATGAACTAGTTAGTGGACACTTCACCTCATTCAGAATTTGTTTATAGTGTGTAAAGAGTACAGAGTCAAAGGCAGGATGAAAAAGTGGACATTCTTGTTGGGCTGCCTTGTAGATTCCCTTTCCTTCTTTGGAGAATACCAAAGGCAAGGTCTGTCAATGTTATTCTCCTTCCCTGAAAAGACAGAATAAAATGCGATATTCCTGTGACTATTTTGTTCATTCTAAAGCCAACTCTATGAGAATTCTCCTTTAGGTTACAGACTGTCTGCTTGCCTCCCACCTCACTTCCTAGGTAAGTCTGAGTTATGGCTCCCTGTCGAGTTTGGGGTTGTTTGTTTGTTGCATGACCTTAGTCCCAGTGTTCTTTGTCAGCTGGGGATAGCTGCTAAATCGTCAGGCTTGTGGAAGGAAAGAGTCAACGGACTCTGGAGACAGAAACTCACAAAGCACTGAAGACACTTACAAAGGCACCATTCCAAGACATGGCTGTATGCTGCAATTAACAAGAGAGGGTTAAAACAACTCTGATGCCTGGATTGGAGGTCCCTAGGGGAAAAAACAACAACAACACTGATGCCTGGATTCTACCCCCGAGGTTTTATTTGATAGTGTATAGAGTACGTAGGCACTAGAGTTTTTTTTTTTTTTTTTTTTTTTTCACATTTCCTGGGAATGCTTACGTGGAAGAGAGGAGGAGAGCCACTGCCTTCTGGGATCTAAGCGTCCCTGATTTGCCTTTACTGAGGGTCTCAGCTGAGTCTAGGCACTAGTGGCTTCTGCTGTCTTAGTTGTAAGAACACCGTCATTCTGCAGTCCTCCACTTTGGATCATTGGGATATCTCTCCGTGGTGCAGTGTTTTCCTAAGAAGTCAGAGCTTTGCTTTTTAGATGAGGAAGACATTCTGAAATCACATGCAAGTACCATGGTAAATTATGTAAAGAGAAACCGTATCTTAGTCCCAGGTTGCTGTTTTGGGAAGGGTGTCACTGAAGAACCAACTCAGCTTGCTGATCTTCAGCCTTTTGAATTAGGGGGCCTGCTGCTATCAAATACTCCATCACAGAGTTACATCCTCAGGCCATTAATACTTTTTTTTTTCACTTTGTGTGTGTGTGTGTGTGTGTGTGTGTGTGTGTGTGTGTGTGTCCATCAAGTTGGACTACCAGTAATATGAAGAAACCAAAGTTTAGATATTCCGGAAGCTATAAAGAATGAAACTACGCTGGGCGGTGATGGGGCATGCCTTTAATCCCAGCACTTGGGAGGCAGAGGCAAGCGGATCTCTGTGAGTTCGAGGCCAGCCTGGGCTACAGAGCAAGATCTAGGAAAGGCACAAAGCTACACAAAGAAACCCTGTCCCAGAAAAAAAAAAAAAGAATGAAACTACACAAAGGTACAGACTTCAGTACTGACTGAACTGCACTGTAAGTTTAAGAGGAGAAAGACCAATATTGCCATTTTCCTTAAAGGAGAGAGAAATTTAGCCTTGAGTGGAAGAATGGGTGCGTCAAAAGATTGCCTTGGCCTGCATTTCCTGGCAGGTATTTTCCAAGCCAGAACAAATGGTTCTTTGAATAATCTACATATTAATACATATTATATATTACATTATATTATATATACATTATATGTGTATAACATATGTATATAACATGCATAATCATATAATGTAATATAATGTATATATAATACAACACAATATATAATATATATTAACATGTAGATTATATATTGCATATAGACAACATATAGATATATATTCCACTGGTTGTTAACTTCAATTATTAATTTGATTAGAAGGACTATAAAAGATTATTAAAGTACCTCTCTGAGTATGTCCCTAAGACCTTATTTTCAGAGAATATTCAGTCATGGGAGAAGATTCACCCTACATGTGGGTGGCACCATCCCACAGTCTGAAGCCCAAGAGGAATATATTAGGCAATGAGACAGTCCAGCTCAGAACAGGCATTCCTCCTTGCCCAAGTCAATAGACAACCATAAACAGAACCCTCTGATACTCCTGTCAAACAAATCTCACTACTCCCTTAGGTGGCTACCAAGGACTTGGAGTCAGAGTGAGAACAGGAGTACCCAAGGCAGACATGGAGAAACAAAGTATCCCAGAGAAGGTTAGCCATTTTTAATTATATATGTATTTTAATTTATTCTTTGAGAGGCTCATGCACACATACATTTTAAAACATCAGATTTTCTCTTTTCCATTGGCAACAGGCATATATTTAAAAAGATTGCAAAGATATTCACACAAAGCAAACTGTCTTGAGTTTACCAACATAGCCACATGGGATACTAGTTAGATTCTCCACAAGAGCTATTCATCCGTGACTACTCAAAGACTATAGACAAGCAACCATCATGGGTGGTGGAGTGAGGACGGGGAGAAGTGTGTTTACTAAGATACTTATCGACTTGCTATCACCGGGGACGTCCCTTCACAAAGTCTGGAAATGCACACGGTCAATATTTATGCTGGTGAGACACATTGAGATGGTGTGGAGCCATGGCTAACGACAGCTGTGCAAATGGTTCATGTTGTGGTACTTTCCAGACTTAAATATGCACTTGGCAATTCCTAGTTATGTGCAAACACTGAAAATATGTTCGCTTTTGATATGTGGCAGAATCCAATTTGGGATTTAGAAGTTAACCCAAGAGGGATCATCTATTCTTCATGCTCTCTCTCCAGTCCCTTCCTCTCTCCTTTTTAGCGACAATCCGCACAGCCATGGCTCTCCCTAGAGAAGTTCCCAGAGCTCTTTTGTACTATCATAAACATGGGAGTGAAACATTGGCTGCAAATGTAAACTTGGATCAAGCTTCCAAAACACAACAGAACAATTGGTGGTCTTGTCAAGTCTAGCCTTTCATTGGACAAAACCATAGGCTTGTCTAGGCTCCATTGTTTATAAGGTCCATCCCCATATATAAACCATGTTTTTTTAAATTATGGGAGCCCCACGTTTAAAAGTGCAATGAGTCTTTGTTTAGAAAAAGCAATTTATCTGTCTCTTGAATTAGTAAAGCTTCTTCTCTTTGCTCTTACAGCCCAAAGCAAAGCAAAGTGCTTTTTGGCCTTTTAATTGCATCTGAGTCACAATGAACTTGCTGAACATAAAGAAGTCTTCCCAGCCCTTTAAATCACCTTTTGGGATCATGTAGTTCTGAGATCACGATGTTGCTCTGTGAGTTGCTACGTGCAGAAAATATGTGCTCTTGAGGTTAGGCACACACACATACCAACACATATGCAATTCCCAAGGTTTTGTCAGGTTTTATTAGAAAAGGATTTTCCCCTTGGCTCTGTATCCACTGTTTGTAGCCATGCTAATTAAACAAAGTGGAATACCCTTGCTTTATGGGGTGAAAAGCTCCTGTTGGCAGGATGGCCATCTATAAACCAGAATAATGAAGGAGCAAAGTAGGGATCACTGAAATTAGTCCCTAATTGAAGATAAAATATAACTTTGAAGATGTACCAAGTAACATGTACTGGGGTTGCTGCTTATTCAAAAGGAAACAATGTACTTATTAGAAAGGAAATGCCTTTCAGAGACAGGACTAACCGAGGCCTCTCCAGCTTTAAAAGTCCCCGTGCCCCATTTTATGGCCATAGTGAGAAAGAACCAAGGTAAATATACAAGGCCACCCACTGGGACATAGATCGATTGCCTTGTGTGTGTTCTCACTGTAAAAATACACATGGCCACACACACACACACACACACACACACACAACACACACACACACACACACACACACACACAGGCACACATACACATGGGTGTGTGTCCACATACTGATACCTTGGCAATTATTTCAACAGACTTATAGAAACTGACACTAGTACACAGTATATCCAGGCCATATTTAGGACAGAACATTCTAGCAGTTCAAGCTGATGTCCTTTTTCCTTCTTGTTCTTCTTTGGTAATTTATTCTCACACAAATATCAAATGAGAAAATGCCATTTTGAAAAATATGATGATACTAGAAATTTTAACTTATCCTGGGTGATTTCATATATTATAATATGTTATCATAGAAGTGGAGCCAGGTATAGAACACTGATGTTATATAGACAGACAGACAGACAGACACATACAAACAATATTAATATCATTTGGGGGAAACTGATGCTGGCAACTCAAACATTAACTTAGCTTCCATTTTAAATTCCTTTTAGTGGCTGTTGGGGTGGGAGCCAGACATCATTTGTGATTCCTTTCCAGTATTTACTGATTTGCATGGTCATATCCCTTGAGTATGAACTGGATTTAGTGACATCCTAAAAACTGAAATTCGGGAGGATGGCACAGAGCCGAGTACAAAGTTATTTAATAAAGAGTTATATCTTCTATTTCATTGTTTATTTTTTCTCTTTCTAACTCTGTCACTTGGTGAAGGAAGATATCATGCTGGGAACCATCCCACAGAGATGTCTACCTAGCAAGAAACCTAAGGAAGCCTCTGGCCATTAGTTCTCAAGGAAAGGAAGATCCCATGCAACTATCCAATGAGGAACTACATCCTACATCCACAAAAGTGAGACTGGACCCTTCCTACGATGAGCCTTAAGATGACTGTATCTTCCACGTATTAACCATTGCCTTAGTCCATACTCATGGCTTGAGAGTGCTATTGCTAAGTTTGCTAATTACTGGCTCTAAGAAACTGTGGGTTAGTAAGCACTAGTGTGTGTGTGTGTGTGTGTGTGTGTGTGTGTGTGTGTGTGTGTGAGCACGCATGCACTTTATGCACATATGTGTATGTGCAGGGGGTGTAAATGACTGCCTATGTGCTCATGGAGGTCAGAGGAGGGCATCATGTGGGGCTACTCTATTACATGGGTCTTGCATTATCACTCTCCACTTTACTTTACCTTTACTTTTACCTTGAGACAGGTTCTCTCACTGAACTTGGATCTAGGCTGGTAGCCAGCAATGCTCAGCAATTCCCCCCTTGACCATCAGCACTGGGGTTATAGGACTGTTCAGCCACACCAGCTTTCTACATGGGTGATAGGGATTCAAAATCCTGTCTTTTTCTCATATAGCAAGTGCTCTTACCCACTGGAAAGCCTTCTCTCGAGACCCAGTGCAATTGTTTTAAGCTACAGATGTGGGTGTCATTTGTTATCAAGGAATAAGTAGCCAATACACAAGAACTAGAAACATTCTCCATCCTTTACTGGTAGATTTTCAATTAAGAAAAGACAAACTGCACAAATACAAAATTTAAATTTAGTACATTTTATTTTTACTTTACTTTCTCTTTTAAATGTTTTATTTGGGGGCCAGTCATTCTTTCCTATCTGAAACAATGTGTTAGTATAACAGATCCAAGTGGTAAAAGCTTCACACACACTGACTGAATTCATTACTCAGAAAAATGTATTTTATCCACTCACAATAGGGATTTGCTACATTTTAAGTTTTAAATTTAATTTTGGAGTTCCAGAATGTCATGCATGCATACAAAATGATTTAATAAAATTAACCTCATTTGATCCCTTTCAATTCCCTATTATTACCAGCACTCTCTCTGCCACCTTCATACACTTTTTAAAAACCAGATGAGTCCACTTATTGCTACCTCTGTGAGCATGTGTACTGTACCTCCTGTTAGTGCATTGGCAGCCTCCCAGAGTGTGCATCCCTGAGGAAAACTGACTGTCCCTCCTTCAGCAGTCATCAATTGCCAGTTGCTCCTCAGGTAGGGGCAGGATTTCATGAGCCCCTCCCTATTCCATGCTGCGACTTTGGCTGTCAAGATCTGATTCAGGCCTTGTGGCATGACGTCATAGCTGTTGTAAGAGGATGCCGGCAATGGCCCTGTAATATCTGCCAAATACAATTTGGCTGCAGATGTCCACTATCTCTAGCTCTTCCCATCTTTCTTCCTTCTCTTACTCTGAGCCATGGATAGAGGTTTGTGATACAGATGTTGTATTTAATGCTAAATACACCACATTCTCTTACTCTCTGCACTTTGACTAGCTGCGGGACATCTTTGTATTAATCACTATCTATTGCAAAAGAAACATGAAATGAAGGTTGAGAGATGCACTAATCTATAGGTATAGGTAAAAGGACTTAGATGGTAATTTATTACTATGTCAACTTTATAGAACAATTGTATCAGGTTTGTCCCTAAGGCCTATGACTTAGCTAGTCATTGTTTTTTGGGACCAGTTAACAGCACCAGGCATGAGTTCTGTCTTGTGGAGGAAGATTTAAATACAATCCAAAAGTGGTTGTTTATTCCTATAACATCCTTGCCATTATTGCACCATGGGTATATCTTGCCAGGCAGGTTGTTGTTGTAGCTGCCAAGGTTTATAGCCAGGTAAGATTATGATGACTTTTCTCCCTAGAAGCATGAATAGAATCTTCTACCGACATGAAAGCTAGCCAGCTTGATTTTCCCATGTCCTGTGACTCAAGTATGTGGTATCTTCAGCAATAGTGTCTTATTATTAAGTTCAAGAAAGTAGCAAAGGACAATAACAAGAGCCTGTCATGTTTTAGGGGGGCCTATGGGACCCCACTGATCAACAACTTGGTAAGAAGTAAGCTAGATAGCCCTGGGCTATCTTTGGTGTCTGGGAGAGGTATTGTCCTCCTATTATAGGCCAACTACATTTAAACTCCTTTTATATGTCTACATGACTATACTTTAGGAAGCTTATATAGTAAGAGGTTCCCATTTTAAAACATTCTTCACTGAAACATTATCAATTCATAGTGACGCCCAGGAATTGTCACAGCTTTAGCACCAGCCCTCTGGCCCTGGTTATGTGGGAATGCCATGACCAAGATGACATCTGAAGACCTACTGTACATAAATTGCATTTCTCTCTACTATATATGTTTTTTTTGTGTGTATGTGTAAAATTCTATAACCCCAAGTAAGACAATATTTGGAGATTATGTCTCTTATGTCTTAAGGACACAACTAAGGTTGAATTAGATCATTAAGGATGGGATTCTTATCCAATTGGACTAGTGTCCTTATTGGAAGAGAAATCAGAGAAGTCTCTGTATCCTGAAGGTGTGTGGGGAGATGGCACCCACCTACAAACCAGGAGATGAGGCTGAGAATGAAAGTTACCTCAACAGAACCCAGATTCTGGACTTTTCAGCATCAGCTATGAGCAATATGTTTCTGTCCTTTAAACCATCCAAACAGTATTTTATTATGGCTGCTTTAGCTGACTACTATTTACTTATATTCTGATATTTTTGCTCTTTTAATAACACAAGGATAGACTGTCAAGAATAAATGTATTTTGTTAAAGGAAGAACTCTTTTAATACATAAAAGGAAAAATTATTTTATTATACAAAATTTATCCATAATTTATCAAGCAGTTAACCATGCTGGAACTTATATTCCCCACTTTTGGGGGTAGCTTGATATTTATAAACTGTTTTTACTTGGAGTATCTTTTCAAACATAAATAATCTTTAGGAATTATTTAGTTTAAAAGTTCTAGCCTCATACTCTTGTCTGACTTCATTCACTGAAATTTTTTTTCAGAGTTTCAACAAAGCCAGCATTATGACTATATTATGGACCTGCTCTTTAAGTTTTTCCAACAAAAATACCTGCCTCACCCACTTGCAGAGTGGCAAATGACTTTATGCAAAGTAACCAAAATCAATTATGATAAAATTGAAATAAGAGAAAACCAAAGGTATATATAACTTGAACTTGCACAACACAGGCCACACTAGGCAACTGTTTTCAGACTGTGGTAGACTTTTGCCTTCTCCTACAAGAGTAACTTACAGCTTTCTGCAAATGGAGCTTAGTTCTGAGTATGGGTGCTGAAAAAGCTAGCATCCTCAGCCACTCACACAAGTCGTACCAGTCTATGAACGCCTTGGACCACTAAGATACATACAAATCTGGAAGCAGCAGCAAGCATGAGAAGAAGTGGGAAGTGGGAAAAGCCAGCCTTCTATTAGCACAGGGCAAAGGTAGAGGGCCCTAGAAGCATCCCAGGATACATGTTCCTTCAGCATCCTGTCAATCTGTGGTCTACTGCTCTTGAGTAGACTACTCTCTGGTTTGATATTCTTCTGGGGACTTAGCACTACATATCTTTGATGATAGATGTCATTTACAAAATTGGTTTTGATTAAATTAACCATTAGATTTGTATTTCTTGAAACTAAGAGGCATGAGTGATATTTGCATGGACTTAAAAATCTAAATCATAGACAGCCTATGTTACCATGCGACATCTCACCACACCTGGCCATTTTATAGATGATTACAGTACTTTTTACACCCATATATATGCTTATTTAATAGCTCTAGATCTGGACTACTTTCTGCTCTCCTTCTCTATGATATACCTAAAGACATGATTCACTTTAGCTCAAAAATCAAGCTGAAAATCACTGGCTATTTTATATTCTGTCTGAAAGCTTAAGTGACATGGGCTAATAGGGAAGCCATCTGTCACAATTATGAAGGAAATTGGTTTCCTACATTATCCTTTTTGTACTAGGTAGATTTACAAGAAAAAGCCACTCTTTTTTGATATTAAGTAAAGATTTCATTCTCCACAGCTGATTACCCATGTAGGAGGCTGCTCAAGCTGAAGCCTCCTGTCATTTAATGAGTGACAGTGGTAATTTTCTGTTCAATTGCTAATGGCCTCTCTAACCTCCATAGAGGATAAGGATGGTGTTACCAGGGCCTGCACTACATATTCCAGTGCAGGCCAACTACAACCAGGAATGTAAGGCCATCTTTTAAGGTTGCTTTAGATTTAGAAAAGAGACAATTAGGCCTAAGGATTCCTTTCCCCTCCTAATTTTGGAGAACCAGGTTACTGTCCTGAGAAAGCTCTTCGGGCCATTGTGAGCTGTGAGTGTCTTGTCTGATAGGCTGGCACATTTGCATAATTCTGCAGGAAGGAACACATAAGGGTGTAATGAACTGCTGGAAATGACAATCACGGAGTCATGTTTGTGGTTGTGTAGCTTGGGCATGGATGAAGACAATCACTGCAAGGAAAACTGTTATCCAAGGGTATTGAAGGTGTCCCATGTAGGGTCCTACTCAGAAAGAAGGTGAAAGAACTGGTATGGGTGAAGTCAGGACATCACCGTTTTAAAGGCAACCCGGGTGACCTGAATGTGGTGATGCAGTTGAGAACAACTTTCTTCTTCTTTCTGGTGGTTCCTCTAGGTTATGTACCCTTCTTGGAGCAGATGTAGCCCGAGTTCTGGGTAGCTGGTGGACGTTTGAAAAAGAAGTGGGCCGGAAAGATCACTGGTTAGGAATAGATAGCAACATAGGAGGCTCAGTTGATTTCCTCCCAAACAGAGGCAGAAACGCTGAACTAACCCCCTTCTGTTGTTCCCCTTGCTGCTGTCCCTTCCGTTCAGTAGATTGTGGGGACCATGTTAGGTGTGAACAAAAGACAAAGTGGTATGTCTCAAAGGACCCAAGAAGGACAGAGTGAAGGTTTCCTACAGGAAATAAGTCAAGTGAAAATGACAGAAATCCCCAAAGACATGATGATGTGCTAACCAGATCGTGGGGATCTGAGAATGGATTGTGAATAACTGACAAATCATTCCCAGATGGGCTATCTCCTGGGTGGGGATTAAATCTTGAGCCCAAAGCTACTGGATTTTCCATCCTCAAGTGAGGTTTCTGGAGAATATGAAGAGAGAGATGATAGGAAAAAGAAATCAATGGGCATTTTGGAAACTACTCAAAAAATATTTGTGAGACATTATATTGACTTTAGCATGAGTATCTGTTTATCAGTGTGAAAAGAGATTATTAGAAGCAGTAATGGCATCTGCCTATCTATCTATCTATCTATCTATCTATATCTATCTATCTATCTATCTATCATCTATTATCTATCTATCTATCTATCTATCTATTATCTATCTATCATCATCTATCTATCTATCTATCTCTATCTATCTATCTATCTATCTATCTATCTATCTATCTATCTATCTATCTATCTACCTATCTATCTGTATCTATATATCTCTCATTTATCTGCCTATGCACCTATCTACCTACCTTCAAATACAATTGTTCTGTTATAATTTACCTCTTCCTTTAAACATAAGACAAATACCCTGGAATGTCTATACTGTTTTTTATACAAACAAATGTAGCTGACCTTGAGGGTGGGAGATATGTGAATAGTGTACCAGACAGCTGAAGGGTTTCCTTCTGCATTACTGTCATCCTCTAGGTAGGTACTTTTGGGAGGATGTTAGCCTGTGAGCTGGTCTGCAGCTGCTATGGTTTGGATACGGCCTAACTATACCTTCCAAATGTTCATTTGATCCCTAGTGGGAAAATATTGAAAAGTGCTATGGAACCTTTAAGAGATATGGCCTTGTAGGAAGTCCTTAATCACTGATAGTATGAAGGGAGTTCTCATTGGATTACCTGGAAGTTTACAGGAGACAGTTATAAAAGCATAAGTTTGGCCTCACCCAACTCTATCTGCTTTATGGCTCAAGATGTGATAACCAACCCCACATGTGCTACTACAATCACTGTCCATCCAGTACATCTGCAAAACTGGAATTAAGCCCCCCCCAAATTGTGGACTAAATGTGCTTCTTTTAACCCATGTCAGATATTCCTTTACAGGTGGTAAATCTCTTATTAATACAGTAGCTATGGATCCAAGTAACATGCCCATGAGGCTGACACCCATGAGCTCTTTAAGAAGAGATCTGAAAGTCAAGGAGGACCAGAGATCATCCAAGAAACCGTATGTTGTTCCATGCAATAGGATGAACCTTGAAAGACTGTCACAGACAGGTGTGGAGGACCGACATTCTTTCAGAAGAAAACCAGTCTTAAACATCATCTTCTTTGTGGAAATATTAACAAAGAAGCAGAATTCCTTTAGCAATGATTATAGCAGTAGACAATTAGAAAGCATGAAAAATCATTTTAAAGGGAGTCATCAACAGAGATAGGCTCATCAATGCAGACATAAAAGGGTATCGGTAAATTAATGTTATTACTAATTTTGTTTGTTTGGTTTGTTAATTTCCTGCTTTATAGGATCTGTCTTTTCTACATACTGAGAGATGGCTACAAATATTAGTTTTAAATTATTTAATTATTCAGCATTATTTACTTTGCTATTGCACAGTTCTAAATAGCAAAGAATTAGTATGACATGGATGGATTGCTTGTGCTTTCCTAATTGCATCTCCTTAATCTTCAAGGATTTGAAATATGATTAAATGGAACTTCCATATAAATGAACAGGCACCATAAAGAGAATTACTATCTCTGTCACTACTTATATTGGTCTAACTTTTCTTTGGATATTGCATTACAAAGTTAATAGGGACTATGCAAAGTGATTAAGTAATAGTCTCAGAGAACACTGGGGAAGAGGGAGAAGAAAGACTGTAAGAGCCAGAGGACCAGGGGTGTGTTGTGAGATGGTGTCTCCTTGGTATGTCAGAAGCTATGATTACAAAGTCACACCAACATCACTGCCCGAACATGAGCTTCACAAGGAGAACAACAACAGACAAGGCAAAGCGATTGCAGAAAGACCAGGAGAGTCAACCCTATACAAAGAACGAACTATAGATAACCAGGGGGTGCATAGAGTGGGAGAAACTATCTTCTCCGGGGAAGATTACCCCTATTGATTATTCAATACCAAATGGCCATCCCTAAGAGTATAGATATCAAGCTATATTTAGGAATATGTACACATATACATAGAGGCATGTAACAATAAGTACTGCAAATAGAGCACAGTCAATTTGAATCTGAAATAGTGAAAGGAGGGGTATTTGGGAGAGTTTGAATGGAGGTAAGGGTGAGGGAAAAATGATGTGATTATAATATCAAAAATAAAAGAATAATTTTAAAATATCAGAGTTATTTTAATATGGATTTTTTTTCATTTTGAAAGTGATATAGCTATTATAGCAATCTAACATAAAATAATTTATAGAGTCACACTACAGCATTAATATATTTAAACCTTTTACTAACATACAGACACACAGACTCCCACACAGATACAGACACACAGACCCACACAGACCCCCGCCCCACCCCACAACACCTGCTATCTTCCTACCTTCCTTCCTTCTTGAGACATCTAACCTCATCCTCTCTCTAGTATCCACAGTAACTTTCTTTTTTGGATCTACACATGTGGTCATCATTGTCCCTTTTCAAATGCTCCAGCAGAGTTTTTATAATTAATCCATGAGCTTCAGAATAGTTTCTAAGTACTTGCTCTTGTGTGTAGTATTACTTTACCAGTCTCCTGTTCCAGACACCACAACAACCCACAGCTGTACCCTATGGACTCTGGCTTATGATTCTGAACTCAGCATGGGTCACCAACTCCAAAACACCTCCACAATCCACACTCTACCCTCACTAATCATTAGGGCTGTTCAGGCCCATTTACTCCCCATGGTAACATATTCTGATATCAATAATTAATTTCTTATTATTCTGATTATTTCCCCAAATGGTTATGATACCACATAATAACAATATTTATTCTAAAGACACCAGTTGTCTTCAATACCAATAACATTAAACATTTTATAACAAAATACACACTTAGTTGGCAAATACGTTTTGAACACTGATCAATATTCTAGGTGCTGAAGTCAGTGATGAAAAACTTTTTAAAAAGATAATGTTCCTATTAGGAAAATACTTAGGTAACAGAGTTTATGGTTTACTGGACCATGTTAAAGAAAGAGGACACATAATTTATTGTCTAAGTTAGGACATTTCAAATAAAAGAACTGCCAGAGATAATAGGCACATACATATGCAAATAGGAGGTACTACAGATAGATAATTATATAAGGAACATATAAATAGGAAGTAGCACTGAAAGATAAAAATAGCCAATATGTGCAAACAAGAATACACACACACACACACACACACACACACACACACACACACACACATATATATTCACCAAAGCAACATCTGTAAACAGAAAGTTTAACTGCAAGTACACTAGGACAAAGTCTGTAAACTGATAATGCCCCACACAGTCTGGGAGTTGTGCTGTGGTAGACAGCTTCTCATAGATTGTCCAGGCTGCTTGCTTCCTGTTACTCACACCCTTGTATATCACGCCCTTGTTAAAAACTGGGCAGACTGAGAGACTTACCTATAACAAAGAAAATCTAGGTAGAATGATGAGTTTTTACTTCTAAAACTGGACTACAAAAGCCCGTGACTCTTGTCTGGTTAACACTTTCTCATATTTATAGGCTTGTGAACATTGATGAAATGCCCATGTGGTCTGTAACTGAATTCAGCCTGCAGCCAACAATGAGTGAAAATCTCTAGGTCCAAAAGCACACAATGAAAAGTCACTTGTGTCTAGTGGGAAGCATATATTTCATCTGAGTTTTGACCCATGACCACAGCCAACTAGCTGTCCTGGACTTGGATTCCTGACCACAGAAGCAGTGAGAAGATGAATGGTTATTGTTTGAATTGCTAAGCTTTGGAACAAGTTATTATCCAGCAGCAGATAACCAATACATATGATTACTTCAGTGGAAAACACTACAACAAAAAACAAAGGGAAGAGAACCACAAAGAGAACCATCACGATAGAGATGAGGGTAAAGGATACTTGCAATATTAAAGTGCCCCTAAAGGTCTCACTGAGATGGCTTCATTGACTAGAAATTTAACAGAAGTCGTGAGCATGAGTGAAAGAAACCCATAAAGAGGATCCTCATAGGCTAATATGGTAGATATGTAACCCTAAAACAGTAACAACTCTCCTGTACCAACTACCCCAAAGACAAATCTCTGACTGTATCTGTTCATAGGCCAAGACGAGTTCAGCTCTTCCAAATCACATCATCAAGTGAGGATGCTTATTGTTTTTCTACTCATCATAGCCATGTAATGTACTGCAGATATAGAACCAGTAGATGAATAGGTAACAGAATTATTGCACAAGACACAATAGAATTTTACTCAGACACAGAGAAAGATAATATTTGCAAGGAAAACCATTTCTATAGGGATATAATTCCTTCTGAGATTCTGGGCAAGTCCACGTCCTTGTTAGTTGAGGCTCTACAAGGTTCTTTGCAGCTGTAGACTTCAATTTGCAGGTCGTAGATCCCTGTTACCTCATTGGATGCTACAATGGCTGTTAACAGGTTCTAGAGAACAGTCACATTCCATGGCCTGATGTTTCTTTCCTCTACCTTTAAAATCACCCCTAACTTGTCAAGACACTCTTACAGTTCCAATTTCTTCTGCCTCCTCTTTGATGATGCCTTTATGTCTCTTATTCCATTTATGGACTCCAGTGTTAGATTTGGCAAACTTGGACAATCCAGGCTAACCTTTTTAAACTAAGTTTCACAATCACCCTTGCACCCATAAGCATGCTTTTGCCACGTTACATAACCTAGGCCTCCCTCAATCCTAGGGACTTTGGGACTATTATTGCGCATTCCACAGAATAGCACTTTAGGGAAACTGCTTCAAAAATATGGGATAGAGGTGATTGTCTGCTCAACTAAAAGGTAAAACTAAAGGTAAACGTGATTGATCCATGTGCTGGATGCTATCTTCAGGAACAAATATCCTCTGAGATTGTCAACTGTCAATCAAGGTTTCTATAGGCAGCAGGCTTGAAGTGAGTCTTGGCTAAGCAGGAGAAATACAGAGTTTATGGGCAACATTTTCCAGGCATGGAAGCCCTGAGCAAAATCATCGAGTCGACCAACATCATGCTTTGTTTAAAGAACTGTGTTCTACTAACTCACTCATACCACATGCTTTAGGGAGGCAACAGGTGTGAATAACTGCAGGTAAGTTAGCTTAGGGATAGAATTTCATCCACATGGCCTTATGTTGGCAAGCTCCTCTAAGAATGTCTTAAATATCATGATTTACTTACACATGGAAAATATGAGCTTCTTTATGGATTAACACACTCCAAATTTATTGCCTACCATAATGTAGCTTTCTAACGTTTCTATGTTTCAGGTTAGGAATGGACAAAAATCAGAGGATTAAAGCCCATTCTGTGTAAGTGATGGCCACAGTCACAGATAAAAATCAAAGTAAAATCTATAGGAACTGCCTTAGTTATGGTTACTCTTGCTGTGATAAAACACCATGACCAAAATCAAGTTGGGGAGGAAAGGGTTTATTACACTCACAGTTCCATTCATCAAAGGCAGTGAGGACAGAGACTCAAGCATGACAGAAACATGGAGTTAGGAGCTAAGGCAGAGGCCATGGCCGCGGAGGAGAACTGCCTACTGGATTTGCTCTCCATGACTTGCTCAGTCTGTTTTCTTATAGAGCCCAGGACAATCAGCACACAATGGGCTGGGCCCTCTCCTATCAATAACTAATTATTGACATGCCTTCTAGGCTTGCCCATAGTCCAATATTATGGAGAATTTTCTCAATTAAGGCTTCCTCTTTTCTGATGATTCTAGCTTGAGACATGTTGACATAAAACTAACCAATGCAGGAACAATTCCTCATAGTATCTACAATCTTTTGATTACATATGACTATGCATATACACACACCCATTCACTCTGCTATTCGCAACCAGGGAGTTTTTGGTGGTTTTCATTTGTAGGGTTGACTAAGAAACTTCACTTGCTCAGCAATCACTCATTTCATAGCTTATTGTTGTGCTGACCTGTGCAAAGCCTTATAGCCATGCTCTGCTTAATCAAAAGCCAAATGAACATCTGTTCCATTTGTATACCATTTCTGGGGAAGGTGATATTTCCTTCAGTATCTGATTTACTCATGTAGATTTTGTTGTAGGAAGGAAAATTCACACCATTGTTAGTATGAATTGTTTGGCCAGGGTAGGCCTTCTGGGCTGGGCAGTTCCACTGTTGGCTTCTTTGAAGATAATAAGAATGGATAGGAGAACTATTCTTCAGGAAAAACTTGACAATTACATGTTCTGTGTCAGGAAGGGAGCAGTTACTTTATGGAGATATTTTCCCTGCTGCTAGAATTTAGGGGATTGTTTTCCATGACCTTTGAAACAATTTTAATTTCCTCATCATAGAAAGGCCATTATTTAATCTCAGCAACAATTATGGTGAAAACAGCTCTAAGTACAAATAAATAGAAAGAAACTGTCCTCACCAAGTGGTCCTATTGAATATTGTTTTCAAAGAGCTATTTTTAAAAGGATAGAGGGGAGTGAGGAAAAAGGAAAGGGGAGATGAGAGGGGGTAAGAGAGAGCAGGGGTTGAGGAGAAGGAAGAAAGGGAAGAGGAATTGAAGAATGGAGGGTAAGAAAAAGAGGCAGAGTAATAGAGAACAGAGACAAGGGAAGGTCAGACTTCGATGAGGCCGTGAAGGGATCAGGAGAGAGGAGGTGAGAAGGAAGCAGAGATTGACATAGATTTCCAGCTTCCTGAATGACTTTGTGAAGTGCTGATGAATCAGTTCATGATGTACAGGGGAGAAGTCAAAGTCACAGAAGCACCTCTGCTTTGGATCTTTAGTAAAAACATATTCTCAATTCAGACTTTCTCCTTTGCTTCTTGGAGAACTATACACCCCCCTCCCCCAAATGTTGCCTGTCTTGCTACATCAAGCTAAGCTGCAGTCTGCTCAATAAGCTGCCACCCCTTTACCATGGAACCAGGTTTTCATGAAATCCTGAAATCTTTCTCTGTCATTTCCATTTTCTTCTTTGGAGACTTTCCTTAGGGGCCTGCTGTGCCTTCAAGGATGTGGAGGCAGGTGTATGTCCCTGCTTTCCGGCCATCTCATAAACTGTACAAATGATGCCTACTAGCAGCTACATCGTAGGCCTACTAGGAGCATACATGCACTCCTAAAACCAGAGATGGCTTGTCTGCTTGCAATATTTTGAATTTTAAGTTTAAAAGGTAAGACTTCCAGTAACTTAAAGAGAATTCTTCATTTAAGAAGGTGGCAGAGTCCAGATGTAAGTCCTCGAGGATAAATCTGTTCTCAGACCGTATATAGAACAGCTGATAACAGACAGCCTGAAGCAAGAAAACACTGTAACTTGTTTAGTTGCAACTACCAATGGGCACTTGTTTTATCTTAAGGATGATTTCAGCTTGCTTATTACTCCTTGTATTTTTTATATAATATAGTATATCTTTAATATTTTCTTAAGCCGACAGCAACTAGAATGTACTGAAACCTACACCATGAGCTTTGGCTGAGTTTCAGCACTAACAAATCCGCACTACTTTTCTGGCTTCTTCCATTACATTTCTCCATCCTTCTCTGTGACACTTAGGTTAAATTATTTCTGCCAAGATCTATTCTTTTCTCTTGGAGAATTGAAGACAAATCCTCTCATTTCATCTATTTTTTGCACCTCTCATTCCTCAGTAACCATCTAGCAGAACATCAGTGAGAAGTAACAGAGTACTCCATTTATTGTTCTGAGAATGAATTATCTGAGGCAGGCTATGTTATAAAGGAAAAAAGTTCATCTTGATTCTGGTGGGGCCTCATCTGGAAATGCCCATTTTGCCCTTGCTCTAGGAAGACCATCCTAGGACAAGAGACAGGGAGCATGCATGTGGTGTCCTCTGGTCTCTTTGTCTTAATGAGGTGACTAGGATTCAGTCATGGAGGCTTTATCTTTAGGGACTAACCCAAAGGCCTATTAAGCACCATGGTCAGATTAGATTCTTACTTCTCTAAAAAATGACTTATTCTATATTTTATATCTGTGTGTTTGCACATGCTTTCTGTCTGATTGTGTGTGTGTGTGTGTGTGTGTGTGTGTGTGTGTGTGTGCATTGTGTGCCTGTATCTGTATATGTCTGTGTATATGTATGTACTTGTGCGTGAGATGCAAGAAAAGGGCATAAGCTCCTCTGGAACTGGAGTTACAGGGAGCTGTGAGCTCCCTGACGTGGGTACTAGGAACTGGAACCAACAGCAAATGATTTGAACCACTGAGCCGTTTCTCCAGCCGTGATTTCCATCTTTTCCACACTTCCCAATGGGGTGATATTTGAACAAATGAAGCTACAGAGAACAAATAAATCATATCGAAGCAACATCAGGGCATCTCCAAGAGCTTTAGCCTTGGAGTATCAATGGCAGAGTCAACAGACATTTCAACCACAGTACAGAAAGGGCAACAGGGCATAAAGATTTTTTTTTTGTCATACAATGAGGTCACATCAACCATTCTCCAAGGACCTCATGAAGCTATTTAGTTCACATGACTCAAACTAGCCTTGCAACTTGCAAAACTTCTGCCTTAATTATGTGAATAAAACTTTATATTCTGGGAGAAAAGAAATCATCAGAATTCCTTTTTTTAAGAAAACTGAGCTCTTGAAAAGAAAATGATAACCAGAAAGTAAAAGACTTGGATGAAAAAGATGGATACCAGAAATCTCTAATTATTAAGGATTTTCTCAGCCCTTTTATAGCTTTGCATTCTGTTTATCCATGCTTGGGTTTTCATTAGTTATTATCACCCATGCTCTGTAACAAATGAAATAGATCTAATCTAGAGGGTACAATCAACAACTGGTAATAAATACCTTATAGAACAAGTCATCGTTTAAAGATTTGCTGTATATGAACATCATATGTGAGGGCTTTAACTAACCATGCTATCCCTATGAAGAATTCATGAACCTAGACTCAGGAGTGCTCACAACACCACATCTGAGCTCTGTAGAGCTCTTCTTAATGAGGACAAGGCCCAGGATCAGCGTTATGTCTAGCATGGCCCAGGGTGGGGAGAACAGGACATATTTCCTTTCCTTTGGGCCAAAAGGCAAAGGTTTCACTTCAGCTGTATGAGCTGAAGATCCTTCTTGTAGTAGGACAACCCTTCTTATTTCTGCCCCAAACACTGGTGCCTATCTTCACATTGCCACTTAGTTCTGCTGCCGCAAAGTCACATAACTATTCACTATAAGAAAGAGCTATTTCTGTGTTCCCCTCCATTGAAGCCATTGAGTAGGGAAAGTCTAGTGCCAGCTTCCCTCTTTAATCTTTTGTCTGCAAGACTTGGGCTGCTCTTCTTTGAGTCCATTTCTCAATGAAATCTGAAATAATGACCTAGCAGATATTCTATGAATACTCAATACAGAACTACACACAAACTATTTGTTTGTAAGTGTTCAATAAAAACTATCTCTATATTCTCTTCTTTCTTTTCTTTTTTATTTTTGATATTGTATTTTAATTGCAACCTTTCTCATTTCCCTTTCCTTATTCCAAACCCACCCATGTACCCCATTATTTCTCAAATTAATGGCCTCTTTTTTCATTAGTTGTAATTGCCTTCATATACATGCTTGTATATACATATATATTTCTAAATATAACCCATTGAGTCTATATAATACTTGTATATATTAAAGAGAGTCATTGTTAACCAAATCTGTAAGTTCATATTTTCCATACTATGTCAATAACTATTAGCATAATACATACCCCATAGACATGTTTAATGAGTAACTAAATTAAGTCCTATTGACTGTGTACTATTAATTTGTGTTGGTAGAAGATAAATGTGATCTGAATCTTCACATACAGAGCATTAGAATCAAATATTATGACAAAGTGAGCATGTGTCACACTTCTCAGATGGGTATTTCAACCACATGCCACAAAGTAGAGGCATGTGGCTTTTCTGAAGTGAGCAATTCACCCCTGGAAGCTAATAGCATGGCCATTCATAGACCTGTGACTGTATGTTAGCAAAGGTTATCCCTATATCTGACTAGTCTTGAAAGAAGAAGTTGGAAGGTTTGGGTGATGAGGCTTTCTTCTATCTTGTGTCTTCCTTTTTATGGTTCTGAGAATCATAGCTCACTAAGCATTTTTCTACTGAGTCAAGGTACTTTGTCAAGGTGCTCATATAACTGTCTTCTCTTTGAGACACTCTTCAGAGAAACTTCTAACCCTCATTCTTGCAGGTGATGGAACAAAATGAGTCTTTGATTCATCAAAAGACTTCAGGGATTTGCATATTATGTTACAGTGTGGGTGGCTGTATTGCTCTCTTAAAGGTGAAAGGTAAGGAGACAATGGAATGTCCGTCACTGTGACAAAATTTGTGCACATAAAATATGAGGCACCAACTATGGGAGCATCCCTCATGTATGGACTATAAGAAGGCTCTAATACAATGGCACTACTAGGTCAAGCACTTGAACAGTCACTACAGATCACAGCACCATGTCATGCCTAGGCCTAGGCAACCAGGTGTTTCCTTAGGAAGGCTGTAAAGATGTGTAACACAATGGACTATACCAGGGATAAATATACCAATCTGGAACTGGCAACATATATAAAGTATAATTCTTTGCAACTTAGCAAATATTGTATCCATTATTGGAAGAATTTTTGGACAAAAAGAGCAGAGCAGAGAAACCTAGTATCAAAATCCACAGATCAGAACTGTGAGCTCAGCTTGACTACTAGCTGGCTACTGGAACCTTTCCTTCCTCAAGTGAATGACAAAATAATTTTTTTCCCAGAATTAAATTCTGGCTGAATGGTTTAATGTAGAATAGTCCTTTATCACAGCTATAGATAATGACATGTCCTTTATGGTTATTTGTCATAAAGATGAATTGTTAGAAGTCTGACATATCTGAGATGCTTTATTTGTAATATATATATATATATATATTCCTTCTCCATTTTTCTGTATGCAATCTAGTTCTCTTAGAGTGTTGCAGAATTTTAATACAAAAAAAAAGAAATGGAATCAGACTGGAATACTACACAATAAACTTGGAAAGAATCCCAAGTTGCCATAATGATGAGAACTACATAATCTGGAGCCACTGTGCCGGCTTGGAACAATTGTTGGACTTGTCTGTTTCTATTTCCTCCATTTATAGATGTTTGTCCTTGAACCAGAAGCATTTCAAACAGACATGCCAAATAATTATACATACACTTACACACATATATCAGGAGCTGTATGTTTAACACTGAAAATAATTCCTTGCAGATCACGTTTGTTTGTTTGTCTGTTAGCAGTTTTAAGATTCATAATCTCAATGCAAGAGAAAGGCAGTCAGCTTTTTCCGCATCATTAAGCTAAGCTAAAATGTGTTTCTGATCCCAATCCAATAGTGTTGATTTCTCACTTTCCCCAAGACCACAAGAAAACATTTGATCCTTTTAACAGGGCACTCCCTTATGAATAACCTTAAGTATTTCTACGTATAAAGAACACTGAATGCTTTTCAGACTGTGTTCCTAAAAATCTCTAGGTTTCTGCAGACCTACATGAGAAGTAGTCTAACAAACACACATAGGATGGTCATATGACTGAATTTAATAGCTTTCCTCTACTCTCAACCCATTTTAAGCACAGATTAAATCCATTCTATGCAGCAAATGGATATGGATATTCTATAGGATTTCCTTTCAAGGAAGGCTCCACCACTGGAACCCAAAAGTTATTGTGAGTTTTCCAACTATAGTGGAAAGGGGGATTTTTAAGAAACTATTTTATTTTGTATGTATGAGTGTTTGGCTTGTATGTATGGCTGTACATTACCACATGCATGCAGTGCCCAGAGATGCCAGAAGACTGCACTGGATCTCCCCAGACTGGAGTTAGAGACAATTACAAGCTGCCAGATGGGTGCTGGGAACTGAACTTGGGCCCTTTGGAAGGGCAGACAGTGTTCTTAATCACTGAGCCATGTCTCTAGCCCCTAAGGAGGTACAGTCTTTAATACGATTTTCTTTAGCTTGGGGCAATTCTTAGGGTTCTGCTTTGAGGAGAGAAGGCAGAAAAAGAAGAAGGAAAGAAAGAACACCAGAGCTGTAAAGAATAATGCAAGATGGTGAGTGGAAGAGGGTGAGGAGAGGAGAGTGAGTGGAAGAGGGTGAGGAGAGAGGGTGAGGGGAGGAAGGTGAGGATAGGAGGGTGAGGAGAGGAAGGTGAAGAGGGGAGGGTGAGGAGGGAGGGTGAGGGAGGGTAGGGTGAGTGGAGGAGGGTGAGGAGAGGGTGAGGATAGGAGGGTGAGGAAGGGAGGGTGAGTGGAGGAGGGTGAGGGGAGGAGATTGAGGAGAGGAAGGTGAGGAGAGGAGGGTGAGGAGAGGAGGGTGAGGAGGGGAAGGTGAGGAGGTGAGGGTGAGTGGAGGAGGGTGAAGAGGGGAGGGTGAGTAGAGGAGGGTGTGTATTTCTTCACTGGGTCTGTATAAAACAGAGGCCAATGAAGGCGGGGGAAGAACCCCTGGCTGAAGCTGTCACAGCAACAGGACAGTAGAAATGGCAGAGAACAGGTATTCAAGACAAATGGTCCCTAGGAAACAGAGCAATAGAGGGAGTTGCCAAAAACTCCAGAGCTGCAAAGGTAAAAGGAAGAGCGTGAGAGCAGTGATGTGGCCTTCATAAAAAGAGACAATGGCAGACAGAGCTGAGGTCTGGGGGGTGGGGGTGGGGGGACTTTCTGCTGACAAGAACAAAGAAAGCAAGATGTCTTGAGGTAGATAACATGTGTCAAAATTCTCAGAGACCCACTGCAGCCAAGAAAGTGTGAGATAATGTGATCCCGTATATACATGGGTCCCCCTGGGGAGCAAGCATTGAGATAGCCATCCATTGGTGTGTGGAGTACCAAATTATAGAGGTGTAAACAGAGAGAGCAGTAACTGCTATTTCCTAGTAACCGCCATTGACTCTACTCCTTTAATGAATCACTGATGTCTCACATTTCAATGACTTTCATTGACAAAATCGTTCAGTTATTTGGTGTCAGCATCTCAAAGGAAATGTAAAGCTCCTCCCACCTCCTACACAGAAGGTAAGACAGTGGTCTATGGTCTACAGACTCCCCAAGAAACCTCAACTTTACTTTATTAGTCAGAAACAGCACATGATCAATCCTGTCTTCAGAGGAGGTTGGGCAAGTGACTTCCTCGCTTGAGTACGTGTTAATATAAGCCCAGTGTATGCTGTGTTAATGAATGGGGTGGGCATGTTCTAACTGCCACCAGAAGTGGTATTTGATGTTTTAGTCTCCTTGCTTGCTTCTAAAGCTACAATTTCTTCAAAAATTTTTCTTTTTCTTTATCCTCCCGCGCCCCACTGAATGCCCTGAGTTCTTTCTCAGTGAGAATCTCTGACCCAGCTCTTTCTTCACCTTTGGTTGTATGTATGGATCTCTTACATTCATGGCATTTTGGTGAATGCTGTTTGGAGATGTGCTTGGAAAACCTCTTAGAAACAGCTTGGTTTTTAGAAAATAAGAGTAAATTAGGAAGGGAGTGTGGGGGACTAGGACTCCAGGGCTATATTGCTGATTCTAGTGGATGAATGATTTCTTACTGGATATGTTGACTGGATGAAGTCATCTGGCCTCTCTCTATGCCTCAGCTTCCTCATTTGCATTTTAATAAAAGCAGTTATGTAAATCACAGAGTTCTGAGGAGTAAAGGAGTTTACAATTGCATAGATCAGTAGCTGGAGTTTTGAAGTGTTAATGATAATTTTTTATTGTTGTTGTTAACATATTTAATAATAGTATTATTGAGCTAAGCAAAGCATTGCATTTTTGTCTTGGTGTTAGAGATGGTACAATCAGAAGGATGAAAGATCTCTGCATCTGTTAGGGTTTATTGGTTGCATCTGGATCAAGATGGGGAAGGCAATCCTATACAGTGCACAAGCTGGCCGGTCAGAATGTCTTTCAAATAGACTGTGCTAATGTTTTCAGTTTAAGAAATTTCTAGCTTTACAAAATGCTAATGTATATGCATGAAGATAAATACAGTAGACACTAAACTAACTCTATATTAAAATATTGCTTGTGATGACATGAATCCCATATATTTTAGGATTAAAGTTTTATAAACTCTATGTTAACTTCAACCCCTTTGAAAGGAGCTTAGTACACACTGAAGTAGACAGCCAACAGGGATGAATATGGCATAAGTTAAAAACAGGGTTTGTATTAGAATCCATTGAAAACATAAACAAGGAAGGAAGAAAGGGAAGTGACAGAAAGCCTAACATGTGGATCTTTGAACCTCTGTATACACACACATCCAATACCCCCTGTACATATACATACACAAGTATATGTGTGTATATACATATAGGCACATATACATTTGTAGAATATACATATATTGGGCAGATACTTAACAGTTATTCTATGGGTAGAACTTTTTTAAGTCTGACATATATTTCTTTAGTCTGTAAATATATTAACATAGGTAAACTGTACTTTGGTAGTCAGGATAACAAACTTATTTTAAAATTTTTCTTTAGAGCAATAACCATAGACAAGCACAGGGTTAAATTGTCTTTGTGGCCTTTTCTCAGTGTGACTGTAGACAAAATACTGGGTCTCTGATCTTAGTTCCCTTTCTCTGCAATGGGTAGTCCTGAACCCTCTCACAGTAAGGATTGACTTACAAAATTAAGCACAAAGCCTGGAACACTGTAGACCTCCAGGAACCACATTGGTCTCTCTTCATTACAAACCATTTTCATAACAAACCTAGTTTCTTAAAAAAAAAATAGAAATGAATTTCTTGACAATATTTTTAATTTCACTCCATGAATGAGGCAAATTTTACAAATTTAGCTGTACTCTTACTTCAATGTATCAACTTTCTTGGGGTCATTGTCATTTTTAGAGCAAAGGGAAACATGCTATCCAAAGGAATGAGATCATTATAATAGGAATGAGTACTAGATTATGATTAGTCCAGAGTATATACATAAATATGTACCCTTGTGTCTCTGTCCATCTACATCCAGCAAAGTATTGTATAATTAAGTGGGAAGGTTGCTTCCTGAAAAAGACATTCATTTTTAGAAAAACAGCAGGAAGGGCATGCCCCCCTCAGCATTAATAATGCTATCTTTAATATGCAAAATTATACATACATTTATTTATCTTTTGAGCTGGTCTACATTTTGTACATTAAAAGGAGAAATCATTTTGAAATAAGATGCATGTTGACTATGGCAAAATCTTACTTACTTACATTAGAAATATATAGAATTAAATGGTAAAAGATAAAATACAGACTTTGAAAATCATAATTTTTTTTGTCAAAATATCCAGCATGAATTTGTAGCTATGTGTTTTCCTTAACTTGGATGAGGTCAGCCGAACTCTGCAAAGGAAGTGAGAACAATGGACTGCGGCTTGTTTCTAACAGTAGGAAATACACTGGTCTTATCATCACATCAATGGATCTCAGCACCCTCGCCTCATTGTAAACAATTCAATGAGACATTAGTCAAATAGTTGATGGATATTATTTTGAGAATAGCATGTGCTTTCTGCAGTTGGTCTGAGTCTGTCGTGATGGAGTCATTTAGTTTGATTCGTCGTGTATGAGCAGGGAAAAAAACCTTCACAATGCCTGTTTCAAATAGGACTTAACTTGAAAATGTAAAAATTTTGGTCAGTTAATATAATGAGAAATTGATGTCAGAAGTTGGGGCTGTTTATAGCTTGTTTCAGACAGAATGATCTACTCCAAGGTGAAGCATAAATCTGTAACAGGTGGAGAATATGAGGGAACACACGGAGTTTAACATTCTTCACATGTCCAGATTTGAAGAGGATTAAGAAATCTTAACGTTTCTTTTTTTTTTCCTTTTGTAGAAAATCATTTAATTTAAAATTGAGTCACTCCTAGAACCCAGAGGATCTGCTTCCTCAAGCGTCTGCCTTCTTTCCTGTCCACTAAGGCATGCTAATGTAATCAACTGTCAAGTAAGGTCATGGGCACATATGCCAAGGTTTAGACAGACACCAAAAATTTAACATGGAATTTGGAATTTGATTTGTTTCAACTTTA
Source organism: Peromyscus leucopus (assembly GCF_004664715.2). Lineage (NCBI taxonomy): Eukaryota > Metazoa > Chordata > Mammalia > Rodentia > Cricetidae > Peromyscus > Peromyscus leucopus. Next base: position 7,357,801 of record NC_051072.1, on the reverse strand, counting down.
GGTGGCCTATTAACAATAAGCAACTATTATATGCAAAATTTTGTGGTGAAAAACACTTGTTAGTGTTGCATGTCCAGATGAACCCACAAGCCTAGGCCTTGGATAAATATTTGCCACATGAATTATTAACAGATGCTTATTTATGATATGGATACCACAGCTCTTTTGCCTCTTATATCTGCTGCATATTCTGGTGCCAGAATTATCTCTGGAGACAGAGATGAAATCAGAGTAAAGAAACTCCCAAGTGGTCCACTTTATTTTACTGAATATTTGGTCCAATTACTTGGCAGAGAGCAGCCTTGCAAATGTTGATGAAAACAATCTGCTATGTCTCAGTGTCTGTTCGATGGGAGACTTGCAGAGAGCTAACACTTCATGTCATTCAAGAAGACGGCCAAAGTGATAAATGGGACATTAGGGATTCTGCACCTAACAAAACTAAGCTCCACAGGGCCGCTACATTGATTATCTAAAGCCAGTCTCTGCAAGTAACACTGACTTTAAAGAATGAAACCCTTGTGACTGCATCCCTCCCTATGACCTTGATGTCCATCCTCCTTCCTATCCTTTACTTAAGGACCCTTGTTCAAGTCAGTGTATATTTCTACCTTAATGATGAGGCCTGAGAGTCTGTCTGAATGAGGAAGGGCAGTGTGATGCAATCCTCACAAGGTCCCTATGTTCGAGTACCACACTAACCATGTCCTTTGTCATGCTATTAGCCAGAATTGTCTCCTCACTCAGGTTCCAGGGACAGATGCTTCTCTTATCCTTCCCACAATCCTCTCCACCCAGCTGTGGACACCATCTCTCAACTTGAGGCCCTGGCTGGGCTGCATCTCCTCCTTGGTAGGCTCCTCTTGTCTCCTCTTTCCACTCTCCCCTTTAGGATGTCACCTCCTTGCAGGCACAGCTACAGTGTGCTCATGAGCCCCCCAACGTCCGCTATGTATTCCAGCAGACAGTAAGGATGTGTTTAAACACCGTCTTCAGGGCCAGCAGGCTAAGAGGCCTGCCACCAAACCAAGCCTGACCTGAGTTCCACCCAATAAATCCAAATGATAGACTAAGAGAACCAACTTCTGCAAATTGTTGTTAGGCACACACACGGTGGCACACATATACACACACACATATACACATTCCTATGCACAAAGTGAATTTAAAAAATGTAAAACTCTCCCAAACAACACCACCCCCCCAACACACACACACACACACACACACACACACACACACACACACACACACACTGCCATCAGTGTTATATCATGGCCTATGGCTCTGAGGAAGTCACCCAAACCCTAGAGCCCAAATCCTAGGGTTTTACTTATCAACAAGCTTATAGTAGGCAAGAAATTTGCCTCTGTTTCCTTACTGTAAAACAAATATAAAGACAGACTGTGTCTCACAGAGAGTAGGATCGAATAGCCAAACCCATGTATTTAATTCTCGCAACAGTGAGTTTTGATGAGAATGAGCTAGTTTCCTTATATTCAATTTTAATCATTCATGTCTAGATTTATTTTTCCATAGAAAAGACACCTTAAGATATCAGTAGGTCCTTCCACCCCTGACACAGGGCTTGAGATTCAGCGAGTTCTACTTACACAGTGCGAACACGAAGTTGTACAAGTATGACTAACTTCTCAACCATAAAAAGCCCAGAACTGGAAGCCTCTAAATACCAATGTTAGTTCCAAGTTCATGAAGCAAGGAAGCATTTATGTGGGCAGGGAGTGCCACTTTTTCCAGGGAAGAAATGATCCAACGTGCAGATGATGGTACCCCCACTGCAAACACAGGCCCTTCCAAATGCACAGCCACGGCGGAGGGCCCGACGAATACCCAGACGCTGCCTGTCTGTGCAGGGTGTTCTCTTATTGTTTTCAACAGGAAGCGTGAATTACAGGATGCCTGACAAATCCATCCAGAAGTGCTAAGAAAAGCAGATGCTGATTTCCAAACCTTATCAAATGATTCCCTCTCTCTTCACTCACTTGGGTAGTTCGGAGTCAAACAGGATGGAAAAGTAATTTGCCTACCCTGATCACTTATGCACCCTGGGGGGGAGGGGCTGAGAGTAAGCCAGAAATATTAATTTCCCACACTCCGCTCTCCTTCTCTGGGTAGTTAAAATAAAACAAAGTATTTGATTTCTCCCAATCTTTGTACTGATGAAAGATGACAGGTTCAATAGACAAGCTCATGGATGGAAATCATTATTTCCTGTGCGTAGAAGTTTTCTGTTTCTACTGTTTCCAGTTCTGTACCAGAGAGAGAGAGATTCCAAAGCCTGAAAGGGGGTGCCAAGTGAGTTACCATCTCTGCTGGCTCCCCTCTATTGTGTAGCTCCCTGCAGGAGCACAGGTCTAGCCAACTTTGACCTTATCGAAGTTGACAGAGCCTATGAAGGTGAATGGGTTCTTCCTGCCTGCTGAGTTCAATCCTAGGGAGAGTGCCATAGTAAAATGTTCAAATTCTTCCCTACATAGAAAAGACAAGTAGTAAAATATATTTTTAGGGGTAAAGAACTTGTTCTAGGGGGAGGCTACTGGGTACCTGCAGATAAATTTCTAAAATTATTTAAAATCTATTGTAGTTTGCCATTTTGTTATATAAATAGGCTAAGGTTTATCTTTAGATATCTGTGGCCCTTAAAAAATACATTAACTGCATATCAGAAGGAATTGTAGGAAAATTGGAAGCTATAAGGCAAGATACACAGAAAACCTGTCAGGCCAGAGGGACTTAGCTTTTAGAATTATTGCATACTAGAGACTCCTGGTTGCTCTCATTTGTGAAAAAGAGGGTAGAAGGCTTCTTATGTAGCAGACTGTATTTTAGATGAGCAGAATGGCCCATTAATTCACTGATGCAAGTTGGTCTCTGTTACAAGAACATGAATTCTAGGCTGCTGTAGGACAGGGGAAGGAAGACAAAGCTTTGAACGGCAGGATCCTTGCTCCATGCTGCAGTGTTATGAAGTACAAGCTAAGCATATGATTCTGTCCGAGGCATGCCTGCTGTTAACCTGCACTCCATTTTGCAACCAGGCCAAAGCTAGAAGAGAGGCCATTTAGGCATTAAGTGGAAAGATCTTGATGGACAAGGACTTCTCTGAACGACGGTGAGACTCTCCAAATGGACACATGGAAGGCAAACAAAAGGAAGGACTGGGAACTGCCCTGGCAGCCTTTCTCCAGGAAATGGCCGGGTGTGTGTATCCTTGCTGATTACACACATAATAGCGCCATGCGAGGTGTTCTGTATCAAGAAAGGCTGCTGCAGAGCTCTGTTTCCAAAGGGGGAAGCCATAGCACCCCAGCAGATCCCTTTTACAAAGAGGCAAAGTGGCATCAGAGAGGAGGATTTTAGGAGTCCCTGAGGACAAGGACAGGAAAGAGGAGGGAAGAATGAGCACAGAACACAGCACACATCCCAAAGGAAAGTCTAAGCTGGCTCTTAAACCACGACCTTTTTTCAACAGAACACGAGAAAATCAAATAACAAAGGCACAGTTATTTATGGAGAAATGCAAGCTCCTTTTTGTCTTAACCAACAACACTGAGCTGCCTTGAAGAGATGGTGTATGGCGTGAACGTTCCTCTAAAAAGTACCTGGCAATGAACCTCCTGCAAGGGCGATGAACCAATGATAACTTCAATGGTGGCGGAGAAATTGGAATGCTGCAGGTCCAAAGCCCAATTGCAATGTATCTCCAGCTATCTTTACACCTCCCCCCGCCCCCATCCACCCACATAGCCATTCTTTCCCCAGCCCTGTGTCTGACTTTACATTCTTGTGACTAACAGGTAAAACCGTTTTGGATTGTATTAACAGATCACTCGCTTCCACCAACCAAAAGGCTAAGAATGTCCAGAGACAGCCTCTGAGGCCTATAGCAAAGATTTCTCTGCTTTGTGTTAACCCACCTACCTAATATTTCCACCAGTGTTTTTGAAGAGCACCTTAATTTAGCACTTTTCATTTATAACCACTGTTCGTTTACTACAAAACTTCATCAAATGCTTAACCATATTGGAATAAGGAATTTGGGGCCACATAGACCCGTGTTTCTTAGCCATTGTCACTCCTACTTGGTTTTAGATGAAATTATCTCTCATCCTGTTTGTGGTAAGAATTGTGCTTTTGCGGCAACAATGGACAGGTAGAACTCAGGAAGGCAGGTCTTGGAACCAGCCTGCCTGTCTCGGGAATCCTAGTTCCTCCCAAGTAGGAAGAGGTCAGCAAGCTTAGTAATGATGAATCTGTATCTCAGTCATCTCAGAGGAACCGATTATGGATCATGGAAAAAAATGAATGAGTTTTAATATACACAAGTTTCCAAGCACAAGGAAGGCAAGCACAGGAGACTATAATGTACTTCAAGCTTAACTATGTTAACTGGATTCAGATAAACAGTAGTAATAGTATCCCGCTTTCATTTCATGTGATTAAATGGAAATTAATATACAGAAGTTTGTATTTTGAAACAACAGTGGTTCATTTGTAATTCATATTTCATCTAATAATCCACTTACTCTTTATTAGTTCTCAGTCTAGGAGTGCCTCAGATACAATGAAGGAGCTTATTTAAAATTGTGGTAGACAGATCAAGAGAGCAATGCACAGATAGCTCTGCACTAATTCCCTCTGTCCTTAATCTCTCTTTCTGCACTTTGAGCTACCTGTGGGTAAATTCAGCCTCCAAATAGAGAACGTTCCACAAAACAATTCATGTTTTAAGTTGTACACAATGCTGAGGGATGTAACGAAATCTTAGCCATTGAGCTCTATCCTGCCCAGGATGTAAACTACACCCTTGCATGGTACATTGACACTGTGTGCACCACCTACCACATCAATCACTCAGCAGCTGCCTCTGTTATCAGCTTGTCTATTATAGTATCACGGTGCTTACAGAATACTTTTGCACCATCTTTGGTTTCATGTACCCACTGGAATACTGGGAGATGTTGTGTGTGGTACATACAATCAAAATTGGCTTTACATTTGCAAAACAGTTAAGTCACAGAGTAAATGATGAAATGTAGAAGTAGCTGAAGGATATTAAGGGCTTTTTTAGTGCATGAGAGAATGGTTTGCACAAACCACACATGCGTGGTCTTCATTAACTCAACACCATTAGAATAATAATTTATATTATTCAGCTATAAGGATCCTCAAAAAGTGTATTCCACCTCAGCAGCTGCCATCTTGAATTTAGTTTTCCAGAGAGAGAATAATTTCAAGGAGCCACATTTGAAAACATTAGTCCTTGGCCTGCTTCCCTTTAAAGAGCCAAGGATTTGGTGTGCCTGTTAAAAAGACGTTTTGATAAACCACGGAAGCCCTGAAAGTTCCTGTAGAAGGACTGGGCTCCTTCTACTCTGAAACCAACTTTCAGCTCCCAGGCACAGGGGAGCACTGTAGAAGAGGCTGGTGTTTATTTTCCCTTTCATTAAATGATTCCATGGAAGATGAGTGCACACACACACACACAAAGTCATGTGTGTTCAATGCTATGATCCTAATATGTATTATCTTAAATTCAATGCTGTGCACATTAAATGAATTTCCTTTAAGAAAGGAAAGTATGAATTCATCACGGAAGTACTGTTAAGATACGGAGACATACAAGCCATCCATATTTTCACTGAAAGGTCAGATTAGGGCCAGAGAGATAGCTCAGAAGGTAAGGGTGCCCATTGCCCAAGCCAGCTGCCAAATTCTGAATTTGATCCCTGAGAACTACATATTGAAAGGAAGAGAATCAACTCCTGCAAGCTGTCCTGTCTCTCTCTGCACATGTATGTTGTGGCAGGCTCCACACGCTAAATAAAAACCCAATGAAATTTAAAGAATTACTTTTAAAAATTAGAAAAAGTAATAGCAGACTATTATAAGCACACTTTAAGAAATAATTGCAGAGGTGACACACTACATCTGTCAGACCAATTTTTTTTTTGTCTGATAATTTCTCAGGTACAGTTGCTCAGTGTATTAGTCACTAATCACTATGTGACTCATGATAATGAACAGTGCATGTTAAACGCCATCATTGATTATCTCATAGTTTTTGTGGGCAGGCATTTCATTCTCATCTTTAGGACAGGCAGTCACAAAGTTTCAATCAAAATATTAAAGCAATATATTTTTTTTCTGGAAGCTGAGTCCTCTTTGAAACACCTGTGACAGACAGGGGAATTCAGACTGTGTGTCAGGAGGAGTAAGATTTCTAAATTCTTACAGGTGCCGCCAGTGACTCAGCTTAGATCCCTCATGGATTCTTCCTCCACAGTCTGACCCTTCACAGGCTTTCCCACAGTGCATTGTTCATTTCTTTAAGTATATCAGAGGAGCATTTCTCTTTATAGATTCTCTGTCTTTGTTCTTAGAGATTTCCTCTGTAATTAGTAAAACCTGGGGCAATTCACTTTCAAAGTCGGTAAAAGCCAACTGGGGTGGAGTTTAAGTGCAAACACAAACTCCTTGCATCCCTGGTATAAAATACCTAATCAAGAGAGTGACATAAGAGTCTGGTGAGGTGGCTCAATTTGTAAAATAATTAGCATGCAAGAGTGAAGAGGCCCTCTGGATAAGTGAGACAGTTGATGAACTTGAGCTGTTTAGGAGGCCCCAGGCAGTGGAACCGGGACTTGTCCTTGGTGCATGAGCTGGCTTTTCGGAACCTAGGGCCTATGCTGGGACACTTTGCTCAGCCTTGGTGCAGGGAAGAGGGAACTGGACCCTGCCTCAATTGAATCTACCAGGCTGGGCTGACTCCCCGGAGGAAACCTTGCCATGGAGGAGATGGGAATGGGGGGTGGATTTTGGGGGGAAGGCTCAGGGGTGGGAGGAGGGAGGACAGGGGAATCAGTGGCTGATATGTAAAATTAAATTAATTATAAAATAAAAATATTTATTTAAAAAAAGAGTGAGGACCTGAGTCCTACAGCACCCAGGTAAAAAGCTATGCATGTTGGCACACACTGGTAATCCTAGTGCAGAAAGGGGGAGAAAAGGGGAAGATACATGCAGGGATGATCCTTGGGCATAACTGGCTACACAGCCTGAAATAGATCTTGAAATCTTGGCCCATGTTACACTTACACACACACACACACACACACACACACACACACACACACACACTAATAGAAAAGGAGACAGGGAAATCATATCGCACACAGGGATATTCTAAAATGAGTGACGCTTACAGAAGGTAACAATGCTGTGGACTGTCTCAGAATTCTGCCTATCACATTCACTGAGTAAAAGCATTTAAATGTGGATATTGGCCAACTAGTACTCTGTATGTTCAGCACCTTGTATGTATAAGTTATTCATCCATTTTTATCAAAATTTGACACTTTATCCTTTTCTTTCCAATCAGAGAGTATTCGTACAGTGGTACGCATAGCTGCCTTCCAATCTGCTAAAGCAAACATTTTATTGTAGTTTACACCTGTTCTGGGATGTGGAAATGACCTTCATCTCATGTGCTCATGGATGCTCTCTACCTGACCCTTTTATAACCTTTGCCTGAATTCCTTCCTCATAAGCATCAAATTGATTATTATTTCTTGTATTGATTCATGTAGGTTATTTGTAGAATCATTGGCCAAACATTTTATGTTTTTGTTTTTGTTGTTGTTGTTGTTGGTGGTGGTGGTGGAGAGTGTGTGTGTGTGTGTGTGTGTGTGTGTGTGTGTGTGTGGTTTGTGTGTGTGTGTGTGTGTGTGTGTGTGTTTGTAAGGGATTTCCTTTTTTTTCTTTCATTCATTTATTCACTTACTTGTCCTTGAAGTATTGAAGTGAATGAAAATTAGAAAGCTGACTTAAATTCTCCCTGGACAGACAACACATAAACTTCATTAGGCCACATAACTTCAATCTTATTTGATCTGGAAATATAAACACAACTTGAACTCTTTCTTGAAAATGCTTACTTTAAAAAAGAACTTAAGCAGTGAGAAGCAGCCAGTAAGTTTATAATCATATGACCAGGCTATAAGAGGAGAGGACAAACATGGCGTCTTCCTCACGGCAACCACTCAAACATCTCCTTTGCTTTATTTCTGTGTCCCTCCACAGAGCTCCTCAGCAGTTCTGGTTTGCATCTATCTGTCTCATGAGTATTCATTTCCTGAAGTAAACTTTCTTGTTTTCTAATGGATTCTACTGACTTACATTCTTTCATCTTTAGGACTAGAGAGATACTTTTAAAACAAATAAATAATAGTTGAAATTTAAATCTAAATGTCTACATCTTTACTCAATAAATTAAGTACATTTACATGAAGTAGAAAATGAGGTAGGCTTATAATACACATACATGGAGAGAATATGCATATTTAAATGATTATGTGTGCATATTTAAGTGCATATTCATAGCAAGATGCTGGAATGATATACCTAAAATAGGGCCATACACTGTCTCTGATACACACTAATAATTGGACCATTGGGCCAAAAAATTAGGTGAGTAGTTAAGAGCACTGGCTACCCTTCCAGAGGACCTAAGTTTGCTTTCCAGCAACAACATGGCAGCTCACAACTATCTATAATTCTAGTGACAGGTGATCTACACTCTCTTTGGGCTTCTCTAGGAACCAGGAATGTATATGGTGCACAGACATATCTGCAGGAAAAATACACATAAAGTAAACTGAAAAGTAAAAATAAAAAGTGGGTTGGCACTGGGCTTCGGCTTTAATCACTCCTATAACCTTTCACTTAATTTGGAAATGAGTAATTTTTTTATTTTATAGTTGCAAGGAAGATAAGCGATGACACAATGGTGTTCAATCTATATCAATAGGAATCACTGTATTTACTGTGTCTTAGTTAACTGAATATAATTGTCATGTTTTATACTGGAGGGGCATTCCTTTGGCAATATGAGCACCTTCTAATTTTTTATGATATTGGCTTATCCCCATTTCTCCCATCTTGTGAAAGGAGACACGCAGGACTTGGTGAGTTGGCTACATGGCTTGAGGTCAAAAGGTTGATTAGAAGGGAAAGGGTACTGTAACCTGGGTGTTCAAAATCCTAGCAGAATACACCCACAAATGGTACCTTACTGAGGATCCTTGTAGAATGGGGCTGGCATATGCAAAAATACCAATTAGAGACACTTGGTCAGATGACTGCATCAGGAAAGTCCACCGCAAAGCTGCTAAGGGCAAAAAGGAAATCACTAAAATATGATTCTCCTTATGTTGAAAGAAACTATGTCTCCGAAGATACAGTTTTCAGAGGGCAGTAAATCAGAGGGATCAGCACAACAAGGTATGGAACTGTGCAGTGCAGAAGACCAAGCAGGAAGCAGTCTCCACCTGCAGGATGCCAGCGCATCTGGGAGTGTGACACAGACCATCTGAAAGCTTAGCTGTGTCCTACGTACAATGAGAAGGATTCTGATGTTGAAATGGCTTCATGCATAGCCTCTTTCTACATGTCTTACTCGAGGGGCTTTTCATATCATGATCCGGTTATTTCTGGTCTTTTAAAAAGAGGCGGAGTCCATGAGTGGCTAGATTTATCCTTTACACAGGAGCATTTCTACTTGCCTCTACAGAAGCACACTGGTCCCAGGACATCTGCTAAGACTTCTTTCCCCTGAGTGATTAATGTGTCCTAATGAGATGCCCATTTCGTAGCACTGGGTTTTTTTTTCTTACACCAACCTGGCTTCTCCCTTGGATGCTGAAAGATGCTGTTCGGAGAGTGAGAGACAAAGAGGGTGGGGAGTCGCCGCTTTCCTTCCTGGATTCTGATCACATTTCCCCCAGCTCTGCTTTACCAGGAATGAGGGAAGGCTGGGCCACCCTGCTGGGTTTCTCTCCTTCCTCTGTGGCTGTGGAAAGAAACTCTGGAAGCTGCCCTCATAGTGCCAGGGGCTGCCACACAAGACAGCACGGGGCAGGCATCAGAATGCTACTGTTGCCTGTTTAGAGCCATTGAATGCCACGTCCTCTCACAGGGGCTTGGCGGGATGATGGCTCTGGAGAGAGGGTAGGATGCCCTGTAAGTTAAGTGGAAACAGACAGCGGGGTGAGTAATGATGGCAATCCTTCGTTTTTCCTAGCACTTGAACGGAAGTACCGAGGCAAAACAAAAGGCCAATCTGTATGCAATTAAAAGCTTCTCTGGGTAATTGCTTTTTCTCCCTCTGTTAAAGCAACAGAGATCCAAACTTTTCATTTACCCAGCTTGTCCCACTTCTAGTGTTAAACTGCCACCAGTGCGTACAGTGTCTCAGGCAGGTACTGCAAAAGTAGATCCATCAAAGGGCTATTTTATTTTAATTTTGAATTTTCAAACTATACATGGCTTTTCTCCAGGACAGTGGTTACTAATATTTTGATCCCAACCTTTTGAAATACATATATTTTTGCTTGTCTTGTGTATAAGTCTTCATTAAAGCTTATTTGTCTGATGTCTTCTTAAGATTTTAGGATTTTTTTCACTTTAAAAATTATTTTGTTAAATGTAAGATTTTGAAACTCAGCCCCAAATGAAAATAATATCAATTATTCAACAATTCATAATGCTTCTAGAATTCCTGAAAACTATGAAATTTTACAATTCAATTTTCCTTTATTCTCTGCATGCAATAATTTGAGACAAGCACATTATGGACATTGATTGCCTCCTGAACACTACTTTCTTTGAATTCTTAAGGGGTTTTATGTCTATTCTTAACTATATCATCCCCAATTAACCACATAGCAGGCAATATTCATGTAGTTTTTATTTATTCAAGAATCTGTTGAATTCTTATTATATAGAGAAGAACAGCAGGAAACAGGAGAGGCCACCTTTTAATATGTAGAATTTTCATTTGCACAGGAAAAATATAAGACAACAAACATACGTGTTTGCTGTGGTTAAAGTATTATGAAGAATATAAAGTGTAGTAAAAACAGAGAACAATGTGGGAGCTTATTTTACATTACACATTTAAACAGAAAATAAATAGACACACATATATGTTTATACATTATATATACAATATTGTATATATAATATCTACACCTCAGTTTGGCCTCAAATGTGCTATGTAGCCAAGGCTGAACTTTACCTCAAAAATCCTGCTGTCTTAGCTGCCTTCTCTAGTGCTGGGATTACAGGAGGGGCCACCATGTCTGCTTATTTAGTATATATGTTTAACCGAAAGAAGACCATATATGATTCATTGTTTCATGTTAGAACACATATATTTCTCTCTCTCTATATATATATATGAAACAAGGAAGTGATTGGGAGAGATCTTACAAAAATGGAGCTCACATAAGATATTTCCTTATTTGTAAACATGTTCAGCATTTGTATATATTTGTGTATGTGTTAGTATTTGTAGCAAAAATAGAAGTTCAATTATCTCCAGCAGTAAAATAAGGCACAGCTTAAATAAGCTAAGAGTTTTAATGAAAAAGACTGGTTCATGAAATGAGCTTAAAATTTATTTATTTATTGGACAAATGTATTCAAGTATTGACACACATGTGCATACGTGTGCTCACATGTGTATTTGCACATGCATATATTTGTGTGTAGAGACGGAGATTGACAGCTAGCATCTTACTTGACTGGTTTTCACACTATGTTTTGAGTCAGCGTCTCTCACTGAACCCAGATCCTGACATCACAGCTAGTCTGGCTAGCCAGCTTGCTCCAAGGACTTAATCCTGAATGCACCTTTCATTCACTGGATAACAGGAAGGCCACCATGTTGACATAGCTTGTATGTGCATCTGGACATCTAAACTCTTGTCTTCATGCTTACACAGCAAGGGCTGTGCCCATTGAACTATCCGCCCAGCCCTCATAAGATTCATTTTTAAAAGATTCCTTTTAATCTTTTTAAAAGATTCCTTCACAATCAAACATGGGAACGTGAGTATAACATATTCTGTAATATAGCCCTGAGGCTATCCCTGAGGAAAGGGGTGGGCTAGAAAAAAATATCAATGCTGTTGTTTTCAAAGCATTTCTACATTTGAAGACTTAAAGAATTTCATCTTAAAATAATTTATAAAAATGTGTGGGAGGGTTTTGAAGGTAGAAAATGGGAGGGGAAATGATGTTATGATAATCTCAAAAGTAAAAAATAATTTTAAAGTTTTAGAAAAGAAAAACAAACAAAAGTAGATCACATGAAGTTGGGAGGAAAATGTGGGACATAAGATGGAATTGGAGGTGAGGAAATAAAGAGTAGATTAGATCAAAACACATTATATGCATGTAAGGACTTCTCAAGTAATAAAAAAAATTAAATGCTGAAGTATCTATTTATGAGGGACACATATAGATATACAAAATAATCTACAGATACTTTGCTATTCTCACTGGATGAAATCACTAGATTACTTCTATGTAGCCAAAAATGAAAACAAAGAATGCAAATTAAATGATATTATGTCAAGGGACAACAAACAGATCATATGTCTTTCTGTGAAGCAGTTATCATTTTGGTGCAAAACATTTTAAAATTATTTTTCCAAATGTATGCAGCCTGATCTACCTGTATGGCCTTAGTCATGGGAGTAGAAAACAGTGCAGAAGTGTGTGGGGCTATTAGCACTGAAGAAAAATAAACATACCATGACAAACACAAGTACCTACAGAGCTTCACAGTCAGCATTGAGGACTTAAGACTCACTGAACATGTACTTGTTTAGTTCCCACACAGAAATGTATTAATGAAATGGGCCTTTAGGTGGAAATTAGGTCACAAAGGTGGGCTTCTCATGACTGGTATTCATGGGCTTCCTCAACCATTCCACCCAGAATGGAATTGTGAGGATGGTTGTCCATGCAGAATATTGTGAACCCCAGATAGTATATCAGCCTGCACTTAGGTCTAGGACTTCCAAACTCCAGAATTTTTGTTGCTCATAGAGTACCTAGTCTACTGTAGATTGATATAGTAGTCTGAATAGTCTAGGTAGGGGACTGAGCTGGCTGGGAATTTCTGGAGTTATACCACTCATCTCTTACTGTGATCTCTAATACACCCACTCATGACAACACAATAGGCACTGGTCCTCTTTCTCCATGGTCCAATAATACAGTTCCCTCAGACACAGCTCATAATTTTCAAGAGAAATAAGCATATTTGATTTGTTCCAGAAGGAAGATATGTGTCTATTTACAGTTTTGATTTGGGCTGGATGATTCAGTTTCAAGGTTTTCCTTTTCTCAAGAAAAATGCTACTATCAGTTCCCAAGGAACATAAACAACTACTGAAAACCAAGGTCATGTCCTGACACCCAGAAAGCAAGAACCTAGGCATCAGGTGTAGCTTTCAGGCTCCTGACCACCACCAACTTAACTTGAAGGGAGAAGCATTGTCTTCTAGGACTTTGACTAAAAGCTAGCCATCCTTGGCTCTCATAATATTTTATCGGTGAAAATAATTACAATAAAAACAAAACGGGAAAGTGATTAGATAACAGATCATCTATAGAGACTGGTCATGATTAGTTCTGTCTAGAATTTGATTTAATTTTCCTTTGATAGATTCAACCTAAACATGCATGCTTAAATGTCAATTGTAACCAAACATAAATGTCTTTTAAAAGCACGTTTATCTGTGCTAAACTAAACTCCAGTCTCTGACTATCTCTGTGACTTAAAGCATACTTGTGGCTTCTTTTCTTCTTGATAGTATATCAGTTCTAAAGGGAAAAAATTGTGCCTCAGATACTTTAAATTGCCCCCAGAATTTCTTCTGTGAACTCTGAAAGAACAAGTTCATGCTTGCTTTTATCTGGCATGCACAATACAAGAAAAAAATTTTAATTTCCTAGCTTTACAAAAACCTTAAGGCTCTAAGTTCCTAAAGTGAAACAATTACCTCACTTTGTAAGAGAACATCAGTTACAATGCTTGGGTTTATGTTGGGGTTTTGAATGTGAAGATTCTAGCTTCAGTCCAGACTGGGCAAGTCTATCTGACTTGTCAATCAAGCACAAAGGATCTTGCTTTAGACTCATCAGTAGCATGTTTCAGCCCTAGGCATTTTAAGCCTGGACAATTCTGGGTAGTTGTCTGTTGGATAAATGGAGGGATCTAAACACAAAAGATCTGGATACTTATGTGGTTTCTCATAAGAGAAATAGAAGAAGATTCCAAAATCTCACAAGTGGGACTATGCCTAGATGAAGGGTGAAGGGAAAGTTGACAGTTCACTTGCTGTGTATCTCCTACTAAGAGCACTATCATAAGATCCCTCATAATATAAAACATGGATGGTCAGGGCATTGCTTAGCAGGTGCTCCAAAACTTTCATGGCTTCCTGAACAAAAGGAGGCATCACAGGGCCTGGTCTCTTATGACCTCCAGGACATGGTTCTGCTTACAAATCTTCTTGTCTACTTGCTGTGGGATGTTCTGTATGTCCTGTGAGAGCCCGTTCTCGGGTTTCTCGTGGCTTTACCCAGCAGGTCCGCATAGAGGATGATTAGGACCACGGGCCTGAGTGCAGATGTCTGAGATGGTCTGCACTTGGCTGTGCTGGGGGATGGTCTGTATGTCAAGTTGCTCTGATTGGTCCATAAATAAAATACTGATTGGCCCGTGGCTAGGCAGGAAGTATAGGTGGGACTAACAGAGAGGAGAAATAAAAGAACAGGAAGGCAGAAGGAGTCACTGCCAGCTGCCACCCTGACAAGCAGCATGAAAAGATGCTGGTAAGCCACGAGCTGAGCGAGTGAGCATAATTGGAGAGAGGACTCGTAATCTACATAAGTACATTCCCCTCCCCCAGGCTGTGGCTTTATCTTCTGAAAGTTCTGTTGCTCATTGTTTTTCATTGTCAACCACTGTCTAAAAGTTTTAAATGGTAAATTCCAGAAATACACAACTTATAAATTCAAAACTACATGTTATGGTTAGAATATAGTATATTACTGAAAGTATTCTTTCTCATTATTTTTTTGTGTAAAATTTATAATTAAACTGTGCCATAAGGGTATCTTGGAATGATACTCCCCATGTATTGCTTACAAACTGTATGGCCATGGCAGGCTTCTTGCTAACTGTTCTTATAGCTTAAATTAATCCATTTCCATAAATCTATACCTTGCCACGTGGCTCGTGGCTTACCGGCATCTTCACAAGCTGCTTGCTTGTCCTGGCAGCGGCTGGCAGTGACTCCTTCTGCCTTCCTGTTCTTTCTTTTCTCCTCTCTGTTAGTCCCGCCTATACTTCCTGCCTAGCCACTGGCCAATCAGTGTTTTATCTATTGACCAATCAGAGCAATTTGTCATACAGAACATCCCACAGCACCCATGGGTAAAGAAGAGCTACTATATCAATAAAAAATAAGTCATTTTCCCATTACTCATCTGTCATGTGGTGGCATCAACAGGGGAGAGATTCCTGCCCCTTACCCACCCATCAATGCCTGAGGCAGGTGGGAGAGCTGGCCCTGAAGTCACAAAAGAAGGAGAGCTGGCCTTGCCCTTCATTATTTGCAGTACTCGAGAAAGTGGCCTCTACTCCACACCCGGGCAACACAATAGAGGTGGCCCACAAAGTGTAGGTGTGGGAGATCTGACCCCGGACATGAAAGCAGAACTGCCCCACCCCCTGCTCATCACTGCAAAGGGTAAATTAGCCTGGGCAAGGCAGATCTCACCCTGGTGGTGAAGACAAGGGAGAGCTGATGGTCTGACCAACCCTGCAACTACCCAGGCCCAAAACCAGGGTTATGTGTTGGCCCACCCCAACATCCACCCCTTCTGTGATTTGCTGGAGCATGTGAAGACCCAAAGCTGTAGGATTTCTACAACACAGGGCAACAGCATGATAATCAAGAGAAGTTCTAGTGAGGGCCCAGTATTGATAGTGTAGCAGAAACCAGAGGCCTCAAAGCAGACCAATGACTCTTGGCAATGAACACTTGCAAGTAAAGATATATGGATAAAAGGGCTTTACTGCGTGGCTCACTGTGTCACACCACAGCTTCTATGACGAAATTGATTTTTTCGTCTCTCTTTTTTTCTCTTAAGTTTCATTTTATTTCATGGGGGGGCAGTTTGCAAAAGCAGAGGGTGGATATAAAGGGACTGGGAAATGAATTTGATGGAGATGCATGATGTGAAAGACACAAAGAATAAATAAAAAGAAAGAAAAAAAGAAGTAAATGACTTTGGCCACAGTTTGCTAAGTCAATGCCTCCAATCACCTGTGTTCTTCAGCTGCTTTTAGATGATAAGATTTTCCATGGTACTCCAAGAAAGATCATTTTGTTTAGTGACTGGAGATCACTAAAAACCTATGACTGAAAAGCAAATCCTGACCAAGGTGTCAATATCTTTCACACAAAGTAAATAGTGTAAGAAAATGGTTTATCTAATGACAGGAACTTACAGGACTCTACCATGTTATGACAAATTTGTGTTCATTTCTTTTTATCCCATGTCCTAATTGGAGCAGGTGCTCCTCAATCATACCTCAGGCTTTGTGCCTCAGAAAACCACCCGTGCAGGGCCCAAGTTTTCATACTTATAATATAAAGCCCTTCCAGGTTTCTGTGAAGCTAAAAATGATGTGTCCAGTAAAAGGGTCAACAGATAGAACATAAAACATCCCCAAGCCATTTATAGGCATTCTTCCAATATATCTACTTTAAAACCAATTCTATTAATTGTCCTGCACATTATAATTAAGTGGAAATACACAAATGAATATTACAATTCTAAATTAGATTCTTGTTTTCTGATCCAAGGTTTATTGATTTATTTTCCATCTTTAGATTCTTCTTGAATTTTACTTTGATATGGTATAGTAAAAAATGCTACAAGAAATTTGGAATTAAAAGTACTGGCCATTTCTCTTTCTCTTTAATGCTAATCTGGCTGTTGATAGCCATAAGTTGTTATTAATACTGAGTTCTTTAAAAGTGATAGCTTGCATGAGAATATTTACTAAGGGGAGTAGAGTAAGGATTCATCAATCACTCACTATTTACATTTGAAACACTAACAGTGTATATTTATCCCTAGTAAGCCATGACTCGATTATCAAGCAGCAGAAGTGACAATTAAAATACGAAATCTGCAGTTTACAGTGAGGAGCCAAGCTCACTTATATGAAAGCATTTGGAGTAAAATTTAGTTTCCAGAAATAAAGAGTAAGCAAATCTACATCCAGAGGATTTGTTCTTTTTTTCCCCTGTTGTCTATCTAGGTCTTCAAAAGTATAATATGCAAAATATAAATGTTAACAAGAAGCTATGTAATCTGCACTCTTAGAACTTACATCTTCAGCTTCCAACTTATAAAACTGACACACTGATGAGAGAGGAGAAATGAGCACAGTAAAGTATAGAGAGAATATCCTCAGAGAACCCTCAAGTCCACAGTGCTTCTCCATACCCTAGCTCTCATTTGAAGTCCCACAGAGGAGTGGGTTAATGGAATGAATTTATTTATGTATTTGCACTATAAGGTTTGCTTAATTTTTAATTGTGTTTATATGTGTAACATACAGAGGACTGTCACATGCATGCAGTGTGGGTACTGGAAGAGGTCAAAAGAAAGTGGACATCCCCTAGAGCTGGAGTCACAGGGAACAAAATTCAGGTCCTCAAGAAGAGTTTAACATGCTCTTAACCACTGAGACATCTGTCAACCCCTAAGGACTAGGGGGTCACAAATTTTAGATGGATTGCAAAGCTTCCTCTCTATCCTTTTGAGGGCACTAACACTTCCATCTGTTTTATACATATATCTTTGTCATGGAAGACAATGATACAATCAAAAACAGCTCAAAAACTACTTAAACCAAAGTATAATTCAAAAACCCTCAAGAATGTGAGTTTTAAATATAGAATGGGCATGTGTAAAGATCACCTGCAGTTAGCGGAATATGAGATGGATGCACCAGTTTAAGAGCAAATGAGATGGCTTCATAAACAGTGAAGAAAGAATTTTGGAACAAGGTTTCTGGGCCAGCTACAAAAACCCCCGTCAATGTCCCACTAGGAAGATAATCCTTTTACATTAAGCTCTACATGTCAGCACATACCATCATAGAACTAGGCTTTGGGTCAATAGTACTTGGTGATTCCAAGTTACATTTCCCATGTAAGTACATAATTCTTGGGAGGTCTTGTTAACCAGTGACATGAAATGGCATGTTCTTTTGCTTTGTCTCATTTCCAAATTTTGGATAACTTGAATCCTAGTAAATATCTTACCGGAAACTGAAAATAGACTAACCAGTACAGTGGAAGTTCTTTGGGCATACGTCTGAAAATTATTTCAGAACTCTTACTTTTTAATATATAGCTTTGCCTGGAGGTATGGCAAACTGATATTTATTAAGAGACAAGTAAATTCATTGCTTGGTTTATTCCCTAGTAAGAATGATTTCTGGATTTGTACAGGCAAGTTTTAAGCAGATGTAATATGATGATATTTCATGATATTACAAGGCTGCTATTCTCAGTGGTTACTTCTTTTTATTATGTTTTTCTCCACTGTTGAAGTAGCATAGACAGCTTCCTCTATGTACTGCCCTTAGGGAAACAGTGATACAAGGAGAGTTTCAAAATGGGCTTTTGAAATTCATAGTAGAGACAACAGTTTTCAAAGACAGACTAATGTAAATTCATAAGAAATGCTTGAGATTTCCCAGGAAGAAAAATGATGTGTCTGTTCCTTTAATGAGAGCCTGGAGTATTAATAGATTTTTACTATAAATCTCAGACCAGGAGGGTACTTTCAGAATTACAGCTGCCTTTCCCCATAAAGGCCCAAGGTTTGGTTAAAAGGGAGAGGAGCAGGTGCTGAAGGATAGTTTATCCTGTCAAGGACACATAACCTGGCAGAATGAAGGCCACAGGTCTCAGGAGATTGACCAAGTTGGGTTACTATTCATGCAGATGTTGTCTGTTAACTTCAGTCCTAATTTAAAGGTGTTACTGTCTTTCTGCTCACTCCATACCACTTTCCTCTCCCCACTACCTGACTTCTAAAAGGAAGGATTTTCTTTCCATCCTTCATGTGAGTGGGCTAATGTGGTAGTTATAGAACAACATTTCACAGTACAAATGCCATAGAACATGGTCTGTGAGAGTAGACTTCAGGTCGGAATGCACATTTGCCTATTAAAACCTTTTAAAAATCTGATTTAAAAATTATTTTATATAATATATTTTGATCATATTCTTTCCCATCCCACAATTCCTCCCAGATCTTCCTCACCTTCTTACCCACCTAACTTCATGTTTTTTTTCTCTCTCTCTAACAAACCAGAAAACAACAAAAGAATGAAAATCAAAACAGACAAACTAAAACAAAGGAGAAGAAAAAAAGGAATATCAGTAAGACAAAAAAAGGACACCAAAACAAACTAAAAGTACACACACACACACACACACACACACACACACACACACACACACACACTACATGGAGTTCATTTTGTGCTGGCCAACTACTCCTGGGACATAGGAACCACTTTGAGGTGTGGTTAATACATCCAGTGACACTCCATCGGAGAAAACAGATTTCCCCTTTGACAGTAGCTATCACCTACAGACAGCTTTTAGGTTAGGAGAGGGACAGGGTGTCCACTGCTTCGCCTTAGTCTGTGGCTTTTGTCAGGTTTGAACCTGTGCACGTTTTGCACATGCTGTCATAGTCTCATGAAGTTCATATATGCTGTCAGTCCCGTTGCATGTGGAAAACGTTGTTTCCTTGGCGTCACCCACCACCTCTAGTTCTCACAGTCTTTCCACCCCTCTACTACAGAGGTCCTTCACCCTTGAGGAGAGACAGCTGAAGACATTCCATTTAGGAATGAGTACTCCAAAGTCTCTCACTCTCTCCACATTGTCCATTTGTTGGTCTCTGATGGCAGCATGCCATTAGGACACATTTTATTTTGAAGAGTTCAGTGTTTGACAGGAGAATGCATCTCTTTCCAGGGAAAGGTATCTTTCCAGGTCTTACATCTCTTTCCAGGGAACCCAGCTGACATCCTGTGAGGCCAGATGCTCCTTGAATAGCACCCTGAGAGCCATGGGACAGATTCTTTGCATCATGGGTGTGTCCCCTATTCTGGGTCCTCAAAAGAAAGACTCAAGGCAAGTACAAGGGGTATCATGCTGTGGGATGTCATTCTGTATGCTGTGAATATATGTTGCTCTGATTGGTTGATAAATAAAAGGCTGATAGGCCAGTAGCCAGGCAGGAAGTATAGGAGGGATAATTCTGATGAGGAGAATTCTGGGAAGAGGAAGGCTGAGCCAGGAGTCGCCAGCCAGACACAGAGGAAGCAAGATGACAAGGCAGAACTGAGAAAAGGTACCAAGCCACGTGGCTAAACATAAATAAGAATTATGGGTTAATTGAAGTGTAAGAGCTAGTCAGTAATAAGTCTGAGCTAATGGCCAAGCAGTTATAATTCATATTAAGCCTCTGTGTGATTATTTTATAAAAGGCTGTGGAACTGTGGGTGAGAGATTTGTCCCAACCACAGACCAGGCAGGACACAGGAAACATTTCAGCTACAGTATCATTACATGTAACAAAGGAAACTGTCTTCAAATGTGCAGGAAGTAGTGGAGGTGGCCAGGTGTTTTACCTCCCTACTTCTGACAGTTGAGCAATTTCATTCTGTCTGTCTCCCCATCAGAGAAGAGGTGAGATTACTGACCATTGTCAAGGAATGAGTAGACAAAAGCATCACACTTGTGAGGTACAATGATAGTGTATCAGCAACACGACTGATTCTAGTTCACTCCTTACTTGCGATGTTTTTCTTAAAGTATATAGGATAGAGAAGCTGCTGTTTGGTTTATCCTTTTGTCCTTAAATTATAAGAAGGAATCAGATTCGTGAACTAAATCCCCACCGCTGGTATTTATTAAAGTGTGACAATGTGGATGAAAGTGGACTTTAAAAGGTGGTGGGGATGGGGAGATGAATTAGTAGTTAGAAGCACACGCTGCTCTTGCAGAGGACCATGGTTCCCAGAACACAGATGGTGGCTCAGAATCATCAGAGAATTGTTCTCTGCAGGTACCAGGCATTCATGAGGTGCAGAAACACACATGCAGGAAAACACTCACACACACAAAAATAATTTTTAAAGAGTAGAAGGTGACTGGGTATAGGGAGGATAGAGGACATTTGTTCTTGGGATCTATGAAGGGTTGGGGGTTAAGCCTCAACTTCTTGTTCACTCCTCCACTCTTACGTATGTTTTAGGGAGCAAGATTGGCTCCAAGGCCAACATGGAACTAATAAACATAATATAGAAAAAAAAAAAGCGTTCAACCTCTGTAGTAATACCGGATATGTTGGCAAGACAGTAAACTATGCTATGACGTGGAAATGGACCAGACAAGTAGCACCTCACAGCTGAGAATCATCTCTAAAGCTGGAGTGGGACAGCATCAGTCTGACCTGATTGTGGTAAAGTACTTTAGTTTTGAACACTTTCACAAACCTAGTTTTAGATTCTTCCTAGACCTGGATGGACCCAGGCTAGTAAGGACCCTGGTGTGTTACACTTACTGGCTTCAAGGTAAGTCTAGCTCTAATGCTAGAGTGGTTAACAAAAGACTATGTGACTATAAACATGTTAGACACACCTTTGCTTACACATCCTCAGAGCCTAAAATTTAATGACCATGTTTTAAATATAAATGATACAGAAAAACCCCCGAGGGCAACCACTTTCAGGTATTTTTCATAAGAAAATACCTAGGTGGCATGTTATCATTTTGTCAATGATATGGTAATATTTCAAAAATATGAGGAAGTTATGGTCCTGATCAGAATTAAAATTAATATTCTTTCAGAAGTCTTTCAAACTGAGTGAAGACAGATAAACTTCTCTGCTAGTTATGGAATCTTAGTGAAGAGAACGCATCACTAAAATGAACAGAACTGCATATATATGATTTCAAACCTTAAATTGCTACGATATGACTAGGTGACTCATCACATTAGAAAGAAAATGAGAATGGAAAATAATTGAGATTCATTTCCAAACATGTATTTTCTGAGATAGTGTTGAAATACAACTTTATTTTTGGTTGTGAGCCTAGCCTTTAACGGCTGAGTCATCTCTCCAGCCCGAAATACAACTTTAAATGCATACAAACAATAGGTGCGGTGTTCCACATCATACAACACATTCTTTAAAAACATTTCACAAAATTCAGTAATCTGAACATTTTTGTTCGCCCAGGGAGCAATAATTTAGAAAACAAGGGGAAAAAAAACCCAGCTGTCATCAGTGAGCTGCATTGAAATCTCCATAGGTGAGGAGGAAAGACCAGAAGATTTAAGATGGTGCTGATGCAGGAAGAGCACGTTCACATCACGGTGAACTAGAGGTATGGATGCCAACCTGTTGGCAGGGCACCTTGGGAAAGCCAGCTGTACCTTGTCCCTAATATCTAGGCCGGTGGCATGGAAAAAGGTTTATTACTGATAAAGATACCTTCTGTCATGCTCCACTTCTGATATTTAATTTAAGATGTTCATAACTCAAGGGCAGGAATACTCATCAGAATTAGAGATGTCTTAAGCTGAATAAAAATGCCAGGCACTCAAAGTGTATGTTTCTAACTCTTCCAGGAAGTTTAGAGAATGTTTCTACTCTTCTGTTCAGGTGTTATTTTGGAAGTATAGAGGGATGAAGGCAAATGTTTTGAAGACAAAAAAATTCTCTTAGGAAGTTGTGTCTTAAACCTGGTTGTTAAAGCTGAGAGAAGGACAGGGACGAAAGCTTTCACTCCATGGAAAAGAATTCTGAGCTCTTAGGATATTGGGACAAATGGTTGATTGAGGACCTTAACAATTTTGGCATGGCATGTTGTTTTATAGTTTTAGTATGGAAAATACTGACTACAGGTGTTACCAACTGCACTCAAAGAATATTGAATTTAATGTAATGAAATCTTGAGTGAGCCTTCCAAAACAAATTGGCTACAGCACATGCAATGTAGTAGGTGCTGGGGATTGATCGTTTGATCCTTCCAGACATCATGTTAAAATTTGATTGGCACTGTAATGGTATTAAAAGGATGGGGGTTTAGAGAGGTGATGTTGGCTGTGTGAGTTCAAGCCTCATAAAAAGGTTCATGCAGTTATTACAGGAATAGGATTGCTATCTAACCATGAGCTCACACCCTTGTCCTGTGCATTTTTTCCCCTGTTACCTTCTTGTCTACCACCATGTAATACCACCACAGAAGGACCTCACCAAATGCTCACCCAATGATTGTGAACTTCCTAGCCTCCAGAGCTTTTCATTACACATTATTCAGTCTTGGGGATTCTGTTATAGAAGTATAAAGGAGATAAGGCAATGGCTAAATGACTTGTCCTGCTTTTTGTCATCAGCTATTTGAATGACAACCAACAATGATCAGAATGAAGATTTCAACTTGTCCAAACTTTCTATTAGTGTGTGTGTGTGTGTGTGTGTGTGTGTGTGTGTGTGTGTGTGTGTGCGCGCTAGATACAGGAAATATGAAGATATATAAGACAAATAGAAAAACCAAATAGGAAAGTAATTCAAATGCAATGCAAGGATTGTTAGAATAGAAATAGGCAAGATGATTTAAAAACATAGAGCGGGGCTCTCTACCTCAGCATTAGAGGGCCCCTGAAAAAGTCTTTGTAGAAGAGATGAAACCATAAGTAAGGAGAGCATGTTCATCAGGCAGGACTTGCTCTTATGAGTGGAGTGGACAGACAATGATAGAGAGGACCTGGCCTCTGGTCTTTATGAGGCAGCTGGATATGACATCCCACTAACACATAACCAGTACAAGAAAAAGAACCAGCTCCAAGGAGGTTGATTTGCTCTTTACAATGTTAAAAGACTACTGGATGGAACATGGTTTTCCTCTGTTGTTTCTGGACTTACCTCTCTTCCATATTATTATTCTTGATGCTCCTGCAGCATAGATAGGCACACAGTAAAGTCTCAGTGCATGTGATGGATGAAGCCAAGGGAAGTCCACAGATGACATCAGAGGTACCCTTACCACAAAGACTGCCTGATAGTCACAATTTCAAAAACTAATATAGTTTCTCCAAGAGAACATTAATCTTAGTTATTTAGTATTGAATAAATAGAAATTAAAATACTTGAAAATATAAATCTCTCTATAGTATTCATTGCTAAAGACAGAAAGGATAAAATGACTTTGCTATATACTGGTGCTGATGCTGGTCAAGCATCTTCTCAAAGATTGCAAGAACGTTGATTACAAGATAAGCCTTCTAGGCCTAATGCCTCTGAATGTCGACCATGTATTCAAGATCCTGACTTGTATTATAATTTCAAGTTCACTGAATGCTCCACAAGGAAGCTTAGATGATGAACTATAGAGGGTACAATCTCATTTTGCTCACAGACTACACTAGGGAAAGCAGGAATGCTAAACAGTCCGGCTTCTCTCTTCAATAGAAGGGATTTACAACTGTTTCCACCTGGAGAGCTGGGAATGGATGCAGATAATAGTCTGGTGATCTTTGATAACCCTAACACTAACCCTGACCTTAACCCTAAACATGCCTCACTGAATTCCCCAGACTGCTATGTTTATCTCAGACACTTTCTAGATTCCTGAATATTGTTTCTCAGCCAATGGAACCCATTCTTATGGAAGAGTTCGCAGGTACTTTGCAAAAGAATGTACTATTATGCTTACCCCCAGACACTTCCTCTATAAACCTTTATCCTGAGCTTTGCTTCTCAGTCAGTAGAACCCATTCCCATAGAAGAGGTCACAGGTACTTTGTAAAAAAAAAAAAAAAAACCATGAACTTTGCAAAAGAGACATGTACTTTGCATTGCATGCAGTCATGCCTTAAGCTTTATTGTAATAATTGTCACAGGAAACTTTTTTCCCAAAGTTGTACCGTGTTTAAATATGTCTAAAATAAACTGACTAGGGTCAAACTCTACCAGTTTGAACCAACACTGGCTAACTAAGTCATGTTGAACCAATTCCCATCTTGCCTCATGCAGATGGTTATGCTGCTGGGCATGGCATCTGCAGGGACCCCCATGATGAACTTCATGCACTATGCAGTAAGCACTGGCCCAGGAATCAGCAGTAGCTATGCACACACTTGGTCTTGCTTCCAACTTGGACAATTGCTAGCTGCCAAGCCTCTCGCCCCAGGTCTTTTGTAAGAGGAAATGATAAAAGGCTAGGACACCTCTCACAAATTCTAATCCTATAGCATAAGTTATTTAGATGGAATGGCTTTTACATGTTTGCATTTCACATCTTTAATAGTTTAGGCAAAAGATTTGAGGGGTCTGGGGAGAAAAATGAGAGTGTGGATGAAAACATCCCCCATGAAGCTGGGCGCATGCAGATTCAGAAACTGTGCAACAGTCACGATAAAATTTCATAGCATCAAATTCTACAATAGGAATTGGAAACCTTTGCATTTCTCCATGAACATGGCCAGTCTTCTTCGCAGAGAGGCACATGGCTTCCGTCTGTTGGCAAGAAGCCAGTGGCAGCTTCAGACAATCCTAAATAAATAAACTGCAAAGCTGCTCGAGTGATGACTTGTAGGATCTGTTTGGAATTTAAAACAAAATAGGTGGTGGTTTTTATGAGTAGAGACTTTATATCTCCTATAAAGTCTTTTTTTAAGTAATAAACATGACTTCACTGGGCTAAATTCAAGAAATATATTTATGGATGAATTCCAAACTTTCTCTGGTCTCTAACAATTGTACAGGAATAAGAGTGACTATAATAGCTCCATGAATACACTTCCTTGGTCAGAAGCTGTATTAACAAGCATAACAACAAAATAAACATTGAAAAATGGACTTTCAAGTCACCCAACATAGCTTATGGGTTTTATTAAATAAATACCAAGATAATTAAATTACTCCAAAAAGTTAACTGAATGCTTATTATTTACTTTGGCCTAAAATAAAAAAAAACCTAGAAAGTTTATAATATCTCATGTTCCCCAAATTAATATATTTGATTTACTAACATAAAAACATATAATAATAAATTAGGTTCACATCTGAACTTCACAGACTGGCTTGGAAACTATTTTAGCTTCTCAAAACATTGGTGTCAACTTTGTGAAAAGACTGTTCTGGCAAATTTTGAAGTGTTTTTAAGTTTATGGAAGTTTATGACTCAGGAATGATTCTCCACAAAGTACACGAGAAAACCCCAAAACTATTCAATATTATACCCGGTTTAAAAAAAAAAATAGAAAGCACCCTTTGTTTGTGAGCATAAGTGAGTGAGTGAGTGAGTCTGAGTTACTGAGGCCATAGAGCACTGCTTAAAAAGTCTGACGATGTTTATTTAATTCCATAGAATGCTCTCCTTTGAGCTGTACTGGCTTTTAAATAACTGATCTCTGTCCAGAAAAATATTTTATCTTTTTAAAAAAAAACAAAACCTTAAGTTTTCCGTCTTGAATTATTTTGTGAAAATGCACATGCTGTAAGGATGCTAGGAACAGCAGAGGGCACCAAAATCACAAGCAAACAAACAAAGGCAGCCCTTGGCATCCAAGGCAGGGCCAGACAATCCCTGGGAAAGCATCCCAGAGAAGGAGCTGCAGCAAGGTAGGGACTACATATTTGCAAAGTACATTTGGGAAACAGCCAACGAGAATGGTTTATGCTTATTCTCAGTGTCTGTTTTTGCACTAAGGTCCCGCATCCTCATCCTTTGGTATTTATTGGAACATTTTATTCACTGGGAGATGCTAGGAGAAGGGAGAACACTGGCCTGGAACGTGCTCAGAACAGGTGGTTTAGGAGAACAGGTATTTGTCTAATAGGAATCACTGATGATAAATGGTAGGACATCAGATTCCTGGGTGAGGTGACTTTGTAGACTTTCTATGGTCTCCAGGGAGACATGGTACAAACCTTGATGTTACCAGGGAGCACAGGGAGACAAATGAGGTAGTTCACAGGAAGGAAAGTTGGGACAGAGATGAGAATGGTTCTGAAAGTCAGCAGAGCAGCCCTCAAATGAATCAGATAACTGGGGACGGCTTCAAGTGAACTTCATGAATCTTAGGCTCATGAATCCATTGAAAAAAATGGAGATGATGACTAAGGACTCCCAATTCTTGTGCATTAATTACACCTGTCATTATGTCAAATTGCAACAATTACTTTTCTCCTACTAGGAAATAAGTATGAGATTACATATGCTTTTGAAACACAGACCCTTTATTTTCAAATGAAAGGTTACAGAGACCATGATGAACTCAGAGATCTGTTATTGAAACTAATGATCATAATTGTACAAATAAGTACAAGAATGATGGAAGAATTTGCTAATGACTATTTCCCATTCACAAATATTGGACTCAGTGGCATGTGGAGTTACAACATACATATGTATATTCATCTGCACATGGAGAAAGACCCACTGATGTGCACAAAAACGTAGAAAACGGCTTATATGGAAACCAACATTTCTGTGAATACATTTAGACTTGTCCAGTTATTTCACAAAGCAAGGGAAAGGCCTGAGATTGGATTCCTTGTTTGATGATAGCCTCTCATTTACAAGCTTTGCAGCCCTGGGCAACTTTATCATCACACACCCCATGTGGTCCCCGGAGAAGCAACATCAGCAGGAAACTGAGAGATGTTCTCAGCACCATCCTCCTATATCAGAAACTGATGGCAGAATCTAGAGTCGATGTTAACAATCTACTGCATTAATTATGCACGAACATTTGGGAACCCCCCCATTCTATCTCTGTGTTCACTTTCTTCATCTATACAATTGGAGCAATTAGTGTCGTTGTAAGAGACACGTGAGTTCACACACAATGATCAGAGCATGATGCCTAGTATGCAATGTGGCTCTGCAGCCTGACATCTCTATCAAACAGCACAGTGTATGAAGGAAAAGAGTGCTGTTAACTAGAAGAAGCACGTTATTTATTAATAGTAAAAAATGAAACACTTCTTTTGCTATGTTCAATAATTAAAATACCAGATCCCACTGGGAGTGGGATGCAAAGATTTCTGGGCTTCTGAAGCCAAGACTGAGAGGAGTTTCCAGTGAGCAAAGACCAGCCAAGCTGCCGTCACAAAGCAACCTTGTCATCCTCACTGCCTGGGCCAATGCTCCACCTTCTAGGGTGCATTGTTTGATTAAAGACTGGCTCATCAAAAACTTCACATGAGAAAATTTTAACTGCAGAAGAAAAAATAGGATAAGGCATTTGGAATACAATGCCAGCCCCTCCCTTCTACCTCCAGAGTGGAAGTTAGTTGGGTGTTTTGGAACTGAGAAATCAGAGAGGAGTAACTTCAAACATCGTGAGGCAAGAAGAGTGTTCACCAGCAATGTAATTAATCTCTCTCCTGACAGCCTTGGAAAGTCAGCCCTGCCCTCTCCTTTGAGAGGCATCAGAACCGGGTGGATACAAAAAATGGCTGCGGAAGATTTTTGCTCAACTCTTAGATTCCAGAAAGGCTCCAATACTAATTCACTAAATGTGGCAAACAGGCACAGATAGAGGTGGTGGTGATGATGCTATGCTCTTCAGAAAGACGTGAGGCTCAGAGAAGAGGAAGTAAAGAAGTGCCAATCACTTAGCAAGTGCCCAGTTGCTGTTGAGTTTTGAGACATTTGTGTGTGTGTGTGTGTGTGTGTGTGTGTGCACGCGCGCGCGTGTGCGCGCGCGTGCGCACGGGTGCATGGCTGTTTTGTCTACATGTGGTCCTGTTCACCATATGTGAGCAATGCCCATGAACGCCAGAAGAGGGTGTCAGATACCCTGAGACTGGAGTCACAAATAGTTGTGGATCCCCCTGTAGGGGCTGGGAATTGAGCCCAGGTCCTCTGGAGGAGCAGGAAGTGCTCTTAAACAATGACCCATTTCACCAGTCCCTGCTGCTGTGTTAACTGTCAGATATAAGTAAAATGTCTTGAGGGATTAAGTGAACAACCCACATACAACAGCAATGAATGGTAGAGTAGGATACTGCCTGAAAGGCTTGGATATGCAGGGAATGCTCTCCTGCCTGCATCATGCTTTCTGTGTGTTTGTGGGTGGGTGGGTGCTGCACATGTGTGTGCATGCATTTGGAGGCCAGAGGACAACATTAGCATTGTCAGTCCTATGAACATTTATTTTACAAGGTGAGCCTGAAGCTCAGTGAGCAGGCTAGCTTGGCTGGCCAGTGAACCACAGGGACTCATCTCTCTCTGTCTTCCCAGCATTGGGATTTTAAGAATGCCCATCATTCCTGACATTTTTTTTTTCATATGGGCCCTGGAATCAAACTGAGATCCTCATGCTTGCCAGGTAAGCGATTTAGGGAGTAAGCCCTCTCTCTCCCCAGCCTTCCACAGTGCCTTTGTTAAGAGTTGTCATGTTAGACCAACTTGAGATTAGTGTTTCTTACAAATTATACAGAATGCAATTCACACACAATTAGGAATTTAATAAAAAATCTTCACAACAGAAAGATGAATACCAATTATCAACAAAGTACTTTTGGGAAAGCTGTTTCTAGTTGGCAATGTCAGTAAAATCATTAACTTCATTAATGAAATTACTAATGATTTCTTCCCTTGGAGATTTCTTCACAATGATGCTATGAAAGCATTTACTGATGAACTATCATGTGTTGGACCCTATTCAGTGAGTGCAGAAGTTGAAGATGAGGGTCCCTTCTCTTCTGCGAGATGATATTCCAATTAGGACACCTGCTTAAAACTTCTATAACTACTATTAGGGTATCAGGATGGAAGAGTGATGGGGAAAACATTGATATTTTCTTAAAATTTCTTAGGTGGAGCCATGATGAGAAAAGAAAGCTTTTTTCTTATTCAAGTCCTGGATTCATTCCCCCTTTACTGGTCTGTACAATTATTTTAAGAGGGTATGTAATCTTAAGAAACAAATTGTGGCAGAAATGCCATTCCCTCCTTCAGTGTTTGTTTTACAATACTGGATTCAAAGTGGGAAGGGGCAAAATGTACTATTTTGCTTTGGTTTCCAGCCTTTTAAACATGTTGAGATCACTCTTGGAATGAAGTACACAAATGCTTAGTAGTAATCATAATGATAACGTAATAGGTGTTTTTCACTTGCTAGCTTAGATTTCCAAGCATCCAGATGTTTGGCCTTTGCTGAGAATGTCCAGATGAGCGATTGCATTTGTGCAGTGCTCATACAGCTATGGGACCCTCTGGAGTCTCAACTCCTTTTAGTTGTAGCAGTATAATAAGAAATCAAAATTCATATACGATCACAGATGACCCCAGGGAGCAAACTAAGGTTTGCATGCCCTTTCCAGTCCTGACTAGTTCCTGGATGCTCCTATATATCCAGGTAGACATGAGTGACTGTGAGAAAGCTGCATTCCCTGCCCTGTTGAAAATATATGTCATCTGCTGCTTTGCAGAAAAATCTAGCTGCTTTTTGAGGTACATTATCTCCTCCCCTTAGCTGATTGGCTTCCCTTAGATGACCTTTTAGGGATTCCATATAGAAATTAAGGATAAACAGTTTCATAGAGTGTACCATGGACTATGATTGTTGCTCAGAGGAGAGCTTCCTGTTTTGGAGATTGTTGTGTTAACTGTCTATTTCCCTGTGTCTTAGTCAGGGTTTCTATTGCTGTGAAGAGACACCATGACCATGGCAACTCCGATATAGAAAAACACTTAATTGAGGTGGCGGCTTGAAGTATCAGAGGTTTTGTCCATTGTCATCATGGTGGGGAGCATGGTAGCTGGAGTATGGCAGTGTGCAGACAGACATGGTGCTGGAGAAAGAGCTGAGACTTCTACAACTTGATCCAAAGGTAGCAGGAAGTGAACTGGAACATATATGAGACCCCACAGCCCACCTCCATAGTGACACACTTCTCCAACAAGGCCATACATACTCCAACAAAGCCACATCTCCTAATATTGCCATTCCCTATGAGCTTATTGGGACTATATGCATTCAAACTAACACAGCCTGTAAATCATAATATATTTGGTGGGTAATTTCAGGTGAATTCATAAATTGCTTATGAATTTAGTTTTAGTTTAGTTTTCTTTGAAGTTTTCATTTCTGTATTAATGTTCCAGAAACTTTTAAATGATATAGTCACACATAACTATAAGAAATAATGGAATCTTCAAATTTATTTCAATGTAAAGGTTTAAGTCCTGTTACATTTTATCATGAAACAACTATTACTAACATGCTTACATAAAAATTTTATACTTGTTGCTAGGTGTGGTGGTGCATGCATGCAGATCTCTGAGTTTGAGGCTAGCCTGGTCTACAGAGTGAGTCCAGGATGGCCCAGGCTATACAGAGAAAGACTGTCTCAAAAAATAAATTACACTTATTTCTTTATTCAGTGTGTGTGTGTGTGTGTGTGTGTGTGTGTGTGTGTGTGTGTGTGTATGTGTGTGCACCACGGAATTCATATGAAAGCCAGAGGACAATTTTCAGGAGTCAGTTCTCTCCTTCTACCATACAAGTCTCAAAGACTGAACCCAGGTCCTCAGGCATGATTGGCAGACATTATTACTCACTGAGCCATCTTCCAAGTCCTAACGTGTTAACGTTTAGACAGAAGAAGCAAAGGAATCAGTAAAATATTTTACAAATTATTATTTTACTATTTCATTTCAATTTTAAGTTTTTGATAAAATATACTTTATTTTTTAATAAGAATTTTTTTATTCATTTTACACACTAATCACAGATTCCCTCTTCCCTCCTCCCACCCCTCCAACCTCCCCTACCCCACTCCCCTATTCCTCCTACAAGAAGGTAAGGCCTCCCATGAGGAGCCAGCAGAGCCTGGTGCATGGTGGGACACCTCGCACAGCCTTGAGGCGGGGGAGGGGCTTGGACCTGCCTCTACAGAACGATAAGTACACTTTAAAAAACTTTTTAATGATTTATTTTTTCTGTGGTGTGTATGTTTGTATGGTGTGCATACACGGGGCGGCCTGAGGCTCTGAGGCTGACCTTGGAGGTCATCTTCCCCAGTCATTCTCCACCTTTCATCAGAGCTCATGGTAAGGGATGATTAATTTAGTTCTTGTGGTCCCGGCAAATCTGAATCGCTATTAGCCCGCAGGCTAAGAAATGGGCTTCCCTTGCAAGAAGAGAAGGGCTAACATAAGACTTCCTGCCTATCTTAATACTTAGCTATGAAAAATAGTCAAAAGGATTCTTATTTTTTCATAGATTTGAAAATCAGGTACATGACTGTACCTACTGTCAACAGATCCATAATGTGTGCACAGCCCTTCAGTCATTCCTGGATTAGTATGATGTTAGCAGTTCATAGAGATGGAGATGCATCCTGCATGAACAACCAGGAAGACCGGTAGACAGCAAAGCTGCAAGGACCCAGCTCTAGTCACATGTTCACGCCTAGTCCCCTGCCTGCTTGTGGACTCAGTGTCCTATAGAACCATCGAAAAGACTGCTGGGAAGTGGACGGCATAAACACAGACCTTCTTTGAATTTGTTTATTGGGTTAACTGGGCTAGTATCCAGTCTCTAAAAATGTTAGCCTTGCATGGCTCGGACCTAAAACACAAGAAAACAGTTTAAGTGGAAAGATGGTCGGTCTCATGGTTTCAGAAACTTCTGTCCGAGATAACTGGGACTCATCGCTTTGGGCCTGTGTTGAGGTGACTCTGCATGGCAAAGAATGAGATGTGTCCACCATGAGGAGGGAAAGAGAGGGGAGGGCTATGGCCTCTGTATCTCAGTCAAGGCCAGGCTCCCAGTGCCTCCCCTCTCCCCACTGTGCTCTACCCCCGACCAGGCCTTTAGCATATAATGTTTTAGATCTAAACTGTGAGTTTAAAATTTCTAATCAATTGTAATTTTCAGTCTCATTAACTCTTTTTTTTGTCCTTATCTTTATTACTCAGAAAAATGTTTCAACTTGACCAATTCTGGCACAAGAGAAAATATTATATATATATATATATATATATAAATTTTCAGCAAAAAAAGTTAGGAAAGATCTCTACCATATTATTTGTCCTTAAAGACTTACCTTTACGCTACTTGGGGCACATCCATCTACCATCAGCAAAGTCTCAAGCATTTCCTTCCATCATAATCATCATAAAGGATATATTGCTAAACTGAGCAAAATGAATTGCTATTGCAGCCAGCAACCTGCTTAAAATTTACAGCACAGGGAAAAAAAAACCAACAAAACTGGGTGTGCTGCTCCCTGTTTTTAGTGTGCACATCTCATTCTTTGCCATACAGTCACCTCAGCACAGGCCCAAGCGATGAGTACCAGTGATCATGGACAGAAGTTTCTGAAACCATGAGACAAACCATCTTGCCAAAGAGCTCAGGCATCTTCCTTTTGCTCATATGCATTTTATGGGCTAAGGACCAATAACACTTTTCCAAGACACTAGGACATGCTTTTTTTTTTTTTTTTTTTTTTTTTTTTTTTTTTTTAACATTTTTGTTTTTGACAAAGGTTTAATTAGTTAGGAGCTACATTTTTCTTTTTGATGAAATTCTTAATATGATTATCTTACTATGAGTTTTTTTGGAGAATATCAACTTTAGTGCCTTTACATCAAAAATGTGAACCACTGACCTACAAAAATATTAAACTGACTACAAGATTAAGGGTAGCACATAAAATGTGTCAGTAACTTGCTTCGATATTATAAGCAATCAAATGAATTTTTAAGAAAATGCTTAGATATATGGCAATGTAAAAGCAAGACAGAAGCTGAAAAATGGCTCATTTTATAGACGAGGAAAATATGTCCAGGAAAGGACCACACCCTCTTCATAACCAATTAGTACCAAATGCAACAGTTCATTGTTAGCTCATCCTACATTAGTGTTTGCCACACAAAGATGTAACTATCAAATTAGCTGAGTGTTCACTGGACTTGAAAACATAAGGTCCTAACTGGGGGTGGGCGTTTCCCCTACACCTGAGGACAGGACAATACAATATTAGATGTCAGTCACAAAGAAAATTAGTTTTGTTATTCATTCCCACCAATTAATTTTTGAGTGCTTTCCAAAAACTAGATAAAATATAAGGGATTGATCATAGTTTCTATTACAAAAACATATTGAAGATCCAAACATTGCTTGGTACCCAAACTCATTTTAATTGTGCTTTCTATCAAAGCCTTGGCATCGATACAGAAAATTTGCATCTCACTAGTGAGAACCCAACAGTACTTTTCACATATAAATATGTATTTATGGGATTCTCCAGACAGTTCAAAATGAAACATATATTACACTTTAATCTAAAATAAATTACATTTTCTCAAATGCAGCCATTGGCTGTCACCTTACTAAAAACACTCTTCAGCTAAATCTCAATATCAGCCACTTGATTTAGTGCAGCCTACTGAGGCTTAATGAAAGCAAGAAAGTGTGAAAATTTAAACCCCTTAAAGCAAATACAGAACACTTTATAGGTGCTAAAAATCATTACTCATAAATCCTATATTTTATTTCAATTTCTCACAAAATTATCCTGTCCTAAGTGGTCAAGTATGTAGACTGAAGTAAATGTAGAGTGCTCCAAAATAATTTATTAAATCAATGTTTTTCATCAATGGTGGGTGACTCTCATCACCTTCCAATATGTCTCATTAAATGAGGATTAATTCTCAGGGCCTTCACTCTGCTAAGAACACACTATAAATATGCAGTAGTACAGAGAATGGGGCTAACATCATTATTAAAGCACTAATGTCCTAAAGTGCTTAGCAAGTTTGCCTCTATAATGAGTCCAGTGTTGAATTCTGTTTCCATGGAGGCTGGATAACTATTCTGCACTGGGATCCTATTCAAAGGTTGTACATTTATGTTTCTCTGCATCCAAAAGGCATCTCAATGCAATCCCCCTACTTATTCTTTTCAATGAAATAATGGGCTGCAAAAAAATGTGATCAAATGTCATTCATCACAGAGGAGTACAGGAGCACCTCCCAAACTGGAAAGGTTGGTGGAAAAATTGGTGTCAATAGATTGGTACAATATAAATGAGAAATTGAATAAAGTTATGAAATATCTTAACAAAAATGAAGAGTGCATTTTGGAGATGATATGGGGATGGAAATGGTTGCCTATTAGAGACAGAATCACCAATAGGGCACTGGGGTTGTTGCTTAGGACTAGGCAGAGACCAGGCAGCAGCCCTTCAATCTGAATATTATCATAATGGGAAAGGAATTTGGCTGTCTTCCTTCCTTCCTTCTTCTTCCTTCTTCTTCCTTCCTTCCTTCCTTCCTTCCTTCCTTCCTTCCTTCTTCTTCCTTCCTTTCTTTCTTTTCCTTCCTTCCTTTCTTTTTCTTCCTTCCTTTCTTTCTTTTCCTTCCTTCCTTCCTTCCTTCCTTCCTTCATTCCTTCCTTCCTCCTTTCCTTCCTATTTTATCTTAGAGATAAAAAAGACTTACTTGTTTTTTTTTTTTTTAATTATGTGTGGGTATGTGCTAATGAGTACATGTGCCTTTGGAAGCAAGAACAGGGAGTAGGATACCTGGAGCTGGAGTTACAGACAGTTGTGTATGCACTGGGAACTCAATCCAGGTCTTTACATGGCCTTCAAGGGTTCTTATCCAGTAAACCATCACCCTTGCTCTCTCTTGGAGATTGTTAATGAACAGTAAGTGGTGCACTAAGTGTATCTTTTGGATTTAGTCTCATCAGGTATTTTCAGACCCATCTGTTTGATCATGGAAGATTTTTTTTTCATATAAGACTGTTGCAGGTTAAATAATACCTTTCATCCCAAATTCAAATGTTGGCATCTTAATCCCGATTCCTCAGAATACAGCTATGTGTTGAGATAGAATTCTTCAAGTGGTGATTAAGTTGATTAAAGCCTAACACAAAATAGCTCATGTTTTCAAAAGAAGCAGAGACTGGCTGGCCAATAGATGGAAGAAGAGAGCATGCAAGACACAGGGGGAAGATGACTTCCTACCAGCTAAGGAGAACGGCCCAGAAGAAGCCAGCTCTACTTTGAGCTTGAAGGTTGAGCCTCCAGCAGGGAGAAAACTTGCTTCTGTAGTTTAAGTCCTTAGTTGTGGCACTTTGAATGTCAGTGCTGGGAGATATTGCTAAGACTTTTCTGTTTTTCTTCCACGTCAACTTGTGTTTCCCCCCTCTTTTGTTGGGAAACACAGAAAGGGTAAAAATGCACACACAAAATTTGTATACCTCTATTACATTTGGTTGTTTATTTCAGGGATGCTTAAACCAAGATGTGTGCTCAATAATGAAAACATAGAATGAGCATGTCAGATTTGCCCCTTGTATTTTAGATTCTAGAAAAGAGAGAAAATATTAAACAAATTCTGTTCTACTAATATTGTTTTATTTAAGTTTCATAACTGTGATAAGAGAAAATGCAGAGGCAGCTAAACTTATTGTAACTTACTATATAGCAATGTTCATGGAACAAAATCAAGGTAAATAAAATAGCACACTTGAAGTTTTTCACAGGTGTATAGAAATTGATTTGTCGATATTCCATGTTTATAATTTTTAATGTCACACAAAGTTTGTAGATGATCATTTAGTGGCTTTGGTTTATTGTCCTTCTTTTTAAAAACATAATTTATTTAGTGTGGATGGGTGATTTGTCTGCATATATGTCTATGTACCACTTGAATGTCAGATGTCTGCAGAGGCCAGAAGAAGACACTGAATCTTCTGGAATGGAGCTACAGAGGGTTACGAGTGGCCATGTGGCTGCTGGGAATTGAATCTGGGTTTTGTAGAAAAGCAGCCAGTCATGTTAACCTCTGAGCCATCTCCCAGCCCCTTTCCTATCCTTATTAATGAATTAGTGATGAGGCATGCAGAAATACTGAGAAATAAGAATATCCTTTAACCCTAAATATTTCCACATAAAATGGGGGAAAGGCCCATGATGACACATCTTCAATTTTTTTTTTAAAATACCATGTTAAAATATTCTAGAGCTCTATTTTATAAACCATTCTGTTTGTTAAACAAAATATTTTGCAACCCCAAAGAAATTCTGGAAATCTGGATACATATGTGTATGTAACAAATGAAAGTAGCATTTCCCCTTAACCCTAGGAAGGGAAAAAGAGATTCCCACTATTGGTTGATAAAATATCCAGACACTGCATATTATACATTCATTTCCAAGGAGTATTCTCATTTATTAAACATGGGTGTGGTTGTTTGAAAGAAAATGGCTCCCAAAAGGAGTGGCACTATTAGCAGGTGTGGCTCTGTTGGTGTAGGTGTGGCCTGCCTGGAGGAAGTGTGTCACTGTGGGGGTGGGCTTTGAGGTATCCCAGTATCTCAGTCCATTTCCTGTTACCTTCAAGTCAAGAGGCAGGACTTTCAGCTCCTTTTCCAGCACCATGTCTGCCTGAATGCTACCATGTTGCACCATGATGATAATAGAAGAAACCTCTGAAAATGTAAGCCACCACAATTAAATTTTTTTCCCTTTCTAAGAGTTGCTGTGGTCATGGTGTCTCTTCACAGCAACAGAAACCCTAAGACAATGAGAAAGTTATTTTCAAGTCACTTTCCTCATCTACCACCTTTTGTTTTCAGTCCATTCCTCAATTCTGTTTACTGTTCACATTAACCCCATTCTTTCCTTCCATATTACCTGGCTCTTCTGGAAAGGTGTCTAAACCCAATTTTTCTTTAAAATGATTTATGCCTCCTAGGATATAAAGCACTGGTGTGGATGAATGATTATAAAATTGATGCATATTTGTTTGAAAAAGCAGTGATACTAATGGTTGACAAGTATTGAATAGTTACTCTGTATTAGGCTGTGCACTTCAATAATTAAATTGAATTGAATCAATATGACACTCCTAGGGAGTCAATTCTATTATTGGACATTTCCTTGTGGCTTTTCATCTCTTTATAAGAGGAGACAAATTTTGAGAGGGTAAGCATTGGATTCCAATCCAGATACACTGAGTCCTGGACTCTGTATTCTTAACCACAGCGATTGAACTGTGTGGGAGAACAGCCCATGGAGTATGCAAGGGTGCTGTGGGGAGAGATTTCTTTTTATTTTATTTTATTTTTTTATGCATAGCATGATATATTTCAACATGCAGCATGCAAGAGTACAGTAGACAGAAATTCGGTTACAACTAAAAAATTGTTGGACTGAATGCGTAGCACACAATAATCAGGGTTAGGCATACATAGTCTTAACTCTGAAAACCGAAGTATCCAAGTGCAGGTTCGGAGTTGAGGAAGGTGAGTGACTCACTTTAAGATTTGGGGAGAACATATTACTTATATTTTGTTGCTGTGTAAAAAACTGGAATACATTTTTCTGTCCTGGCTGGAAACAATGACTAGTCATTTTAAAGATTAAGTTTGCTAATCACAAATCCAGTATCACCAACACATTTCTTTCTTTTTATTTTTAACTTAAAAATTATTTTATGTGTCTTTTACATCATGTATTTAGAGGGGCTGGAGAGATGGCTCAGAGGTTAGGAGCACTGGCTGCTCCTCCAGAGGTCCTGAGTTCAATTCCCAGCAACCACATGGTGGCTCACAGCCATCTGCAATGAAATCTGGTGCCCTCTTCTGGCCTGCAGGGACACATGCAGACAGAATACTGTATACATAATAAATAAATCTTTTAAAAAAAAATTGGGGGAGAATATATTACTTATATTTTGTTGCTGTGTAAAAAACTGGAATACATTTTTCTGTCCTGGCTGGAAACAATGACTAGTCATTTTAAAGATTAAGTTTGCTAATCACAAATCCAGTATCACCAACGCATTTCTTTCTTTTTATTTTTAACTTAAAAATTATTTTATGTGTCTTTTACATCATGTATTTAGATCCCATTCATCTTTCTGTCCCTTTGCATCTGCCCTCTGCCCTTATACTCCCTCCTCAAAAATAAAACAAAATTTATGAGAAAAAAAAAAGAAAAAGAGAGAAGAAACACAAAAATTGAAAATAGGGAAAAAATTTTAAAAAATCACATCATAGAAGCTACAGTGTGATACAGTGAGTCATACAGAAAATCCCTTTGTCTATATATCTTTACTTGCAAGTGTTCACTGCGAAGAGTCATTGGTCTGTTTCAAGGTCTCTGGTTTCTACTACACTATTGATGCTGGGTCCCCCTGGGACTCTTCTTGGATATCCTGTTGTTGCCCTGTGCTGTGGAGATCCTGCAGCTTTGGGTCTGTGGATCAGGTCCCTTCACATGCTCCAGCAGATCTCATAGATGGGGTAGATGCTGGGGTCTGGACCTGGGCAGCTGCCAGGTTGGTCCACCTGCCAGTTCTCCCCTGTTCTCACCATTAGAGTAAGATCTCCAGTGTTGTCCTGGCTAGTTCACCTCTTGCAGCAATGAGCTAGGGGTGGGGCCTGGTTTTCCAGCTTTCACTTCCTCAGGGTCTGTTATCCTATACCTATACCATCAGGGCCAGCTTTATTGTGTTGCCTCAGTGAGGGACTATTTACCTGAGTGCTGTAGCTGGTGAGGGACAGGGACATTCCTCCTGCTCTTAACACTCCAAGTCACCACCTGTCTCAGGCTTTGATATGAGGAGGTGGTAGGGGAGGGTGGGAGGGTAGATGGGTATCTCTCCTCTACCCATGCTGCTACATTTAAGATGAGTAATGGGACAACTCTCCCTTGCTCACAACATCTGGGATGAGTCACCCTTACCTGGGATCATTGGGCCAGCTCTGCTGTGCTTCCTAGGTAAGGAGCAGGGTCCGCTTTCCTGAGTGCTGCAGCTGGTAAAGGTCAGCCTTCTCATCTGTTGCACATGGTAACAGGTGAGGGGTAAGGCAGGCATCTCTTCCCCTCCCATACCACCACATGACAGATGAGTCATGGGGACACCTCTCTCAAGCTTACAACTTCAGGGCTGGCCCACCCACATCTCCACCAAGAGTTGGCTTTATTGTGTTGTCCCAGTAAGGTGCAGGGTCTGCTCTCACGAATGATACAGCTGATGGGGGTCAGGGACAGCTCTCTTGTTCTTATGACCATAGGGCCAGCTCTCCCACGTGCCTCAGGCATTGATGGGGGCAGGGTAACTCTCCCCTACCCATGCCACCATAAGACAGATGAGTAAAGGGGACAGTTCTCCCATGCTCATCCACACCTCTGCCAACAGAGTTGACTTCATTGTGTTGCCTACGCAAGGTACAGGGCCTGCTTGGGGAGAGAATTCTTGACAGGTAAATAATTGTCACATTAATATTATGTAAGCATTTTCATGTATTAGTCAAAGAATTAAGGTATACACACACAACCACTAGAGAACATCCCTAGATGGATATGGTGAACATAGAGCCTGGCAAAGATCTTCAAGGACTATGTACATAAAGACAATGAAACAATGTAAAGATACCATTGTGGTCTCAAGAAAGCTGCAGACTAGAGGTCATATCAACAACCCCATACACATTGCAGTTGAAAACATCCTGACCTATACATCTTCAAAACCAATGGGAGCCACCTCTTACTTGCTGGGATTGCTAAGAGAGACAAGGTGACCTATATCCTTATGCCCATTTGGTGTGTCTCTTCATGCTAAAATCTTCAGTTTCCTGTTTCTCATTATAATATTCAATTTTGATTTTGTTAAAAGAGACAGCTACGACAATCTCACTTTCGCAGATCTTGATTGGCTCTGTGATTCTAGAATGGAGAATATTCTAAAACAAAATTGGTTCAGAATATAACACCCTACCCCATGGGCAGACTACTTTAATGGCCAGAGAAAAGGCACTGAACATAGGAAACAGAAGTGTGGTCCAGATGGACAGTCTAACCAGATGCAGTTCATGCCCGTCTTGAGTGGGATTTGAACTGCTGTGTATGTGTGATTCACTGAAGCTCATGTATAAGAGCTGGTGACAGTCTATCATTACATTAGGTTGCAGCTCATACTTCAGGGACAAGCCTTAAAATAAGTATGGCTGTGACTTCAAGCCTCACTTAACAACTACAGAAATGGGAAATGATATCATATAGGAACACAAGACACTTCAAAAGCCTGAGAATATTTGACAGAAAGTCAACTGTGGCCCATGAAGGTAATCTGATTAAGGCACATTATAAGCCAGAGGGGAAAGAGACTGAATGCTCTGCCATCCATCTGTCTCTAGGGTGCTTCTTCGCTTCACCAAGTAAAAGGGGCTTCTGGCTATGTGTGAAGTCTCCTCTCGTCAGCTGGAGCATTCATCAATCCATGACTAGTCTAGTCTGTCCACAATGCTCTCTTTGCATTAAAATCCACATACACCAGGGGAATTCTATTTCCAAGTTTGCTAGAAAAGTGCTATTTTACACCTGACCTGATCATATTGGATACCAACCTTTTCAAATGTACCCTACTGTGAAGGAAATATCTGCTCACACATTCAAATGCCTCTCCACATACTCTCAACTCCATAGTTTTGCAAATTATTTTAAGTGATTTATTTTTAGAAAGTTGACACTAGGTATTAAGTACATGCTAGAATTTTACTTTGGTTTTTGTTTTTATATCTATCAAAGCTAAGTGGAGCAGATGCGTAGGGACCTTTTTTTAGAATGAACTATTCATAGACCCTTGCATTATGAGTGAATGTTTAGGGGCTGTGCAGATGGCTCAGCCGGTGAAGGTCCTTGTCCCCAAACCTGATAAGCTGGTTTGATCCCCAGGACGTGGATGGTGGAAGGAGAGAACTGACTCCTTTAAGTTATTTTTGACCTCCACATAAGTACCATGGCATACATGCATATATACTCATGTGGTGATATTTTATTTGTATGTTAGTAAATAAAGTTTGCCTGGAGATCAGAGGTCATAGCCGTAAATAGAAGTCAGGTGGTGGTAGCACATGCCCTTAATCCGATCACATGGCAGGCAGAGTCTCTGTGCATTCAAGGACACAGCCAAGTGTGGTGACACACGCCTTTCATCCCAGTCTTTCATCCCTGTCTATACAGACCTGGAGGTCTGTATAGACAGGCAGTGACGAGTGACGTGGCTGGGCTAAGAGCCAATGAGAAGGCAGAACAGCAAGGCAATAAAGGCGCAGGTTAGTCAGGAAGAAGCTGGTTCTCTTAGGAAGCTATGGTGGCATGGTGAGCTAAGGTTAGCTGGCAGCTATTCCTATTTCTCTGATCTCTAAGGCCTTCACCCCTGTATTTGGCTCTGTGTTTCTTATTTAATAAGACTATTCAGGCCGGGCAGTGGTGGCGCATGCCTTTAATCCCAGCACTCGGGAGGCAGAGCCAGGTGGATCTCTGTGAGTTCGAGGCCAGCCTGGGCTACCAAGTGAGTTCCAGGAAAGGTGCAAAGCTACACAGAGAAACCCTGTCTCAAAAAACCAAAAATAAATAAATAAATAAATAAAATAAAAAATAAAATAAAATTTTAAAAAAAGACTTCAGAAAATCATCTACATACTCATGTATAGGTGTTTCCATGTCAGGTTGTGTATGCGCATGGCCATGTATGTATGTTGAGGTATCTTCTTAATCATTCACTTTATTTTATTGACACAGGATCTCCCATTGAATCTGGAGTTGTTAGGCTACTAGCAAACCACAGGGATCTGGCTGTCTATAAACCCAATCTTCTGTGCTCAGGTGAGAGGGTTCCTACATGGCAAGCACATTACCAACAGAGCCATCTCCCCAGCCCCAACCATCAGACTGTCTAAGCCGCTAAACTAGAGAAACACAAAGAGCTGGACCAGAAGTTGGTGTTTAATTTTCTCCTTTTTACTCTTAATCTGAAAACTAGAAATCAACGCCTAAAGAAATGTAAAATTTATAATATATTCAGTGAAAATAAGGAAGTATCATGTTTTCTTTTCCTAATTCCCTTGTGTATTTGTGTTCTTTGTTGTATGCATGTGCAAGATTTTTGCATGTGTGTAGGTGTACGTATGTGTGTGTGCATGCACTTGTATATACATTTATGTGGAGGGTTGAGGTTGATATCAAGAATCATAACTGCTTTTCTATCTTATTGTTTGAGGCAACATATGACTCAGTCAAATCCAGAGTTCAGCACTATGGCTGGTTGATGTGGCAAGCTTGCTCTCAGAATTCTGAGCAAAGTTCTACCTTTGGACAGTTGCCTTACAGGCAGGCTGCCTCACCAAACCCTGCCTCACCTGGAATTGATATGGATCTCTGGGGGTCTGAACTCATGGTATCACATTTGTTCCACTGCTGAGCAATACTCTTTGTTTATTAAACACATTTCATATCCACAGAAGTTGAATAACTATGATAAACAGATTCGTAAGTAAAACCCATAAGCTACTTGTTACCATAAAGAACTAAGTTTGCACTAAAACATCCATGATTAACAAACATTTTTGTTCATGAATAGATTAGTTTTCTTAGAAATTTTTTATAGTCTGTATTCAGTGTCCAAATGGATCAACTAGTACCCCTGGAGGCCCACTGACTATCCATGTAAGAAAAAACATTTTATTTTTTCTTTTAACCAACGTTTGTACAGCTATGGTAGCATATTTTCTGAGAAAACTTTGTAATTAGACATCATTTCTTGATTCACAGTAGATACATGACCTTTATGTACATCTTAGGTTAGATAAACAAAAGACAGAAACTGAAACTCCAGAAATTTTTGAAAAATTGCTGTTTATATGAAGTTTACTATAGCATCAGAGTATAGAGTACTTTTGTTATCAAGTTTCAAGAGTAGATTTCCATTCACGAAGCATGAAATGGAAATTATATCATATAATTATTCATAAAGTTACTTCAATATATGGTCAAAGGGTAAATCACATCAAAATTCAGTTCAACATCTTTATTGTAGTCTCTATAAAATTATTACAAGTTGAACTGTGTCCTCTAGAAACATATATATTGAAGTCTGATCTCTCAGCACCTTAGAGAGCAAGTGTATTGAGAGAATGTTAAAGAGATAATTGAGGTGAGCAATGTCATTAGTGAGGGACCCTATTGCAATTTGAATGGTGTCTAATGAGACGTTAAGAGAGAGAAGCATAAAAGCCAATACAATGAAGGAAGATTGGCCTTCACAAGACACAGAATCCTCAGCACAGACCAACCCTACCAATATCTGATCTTTCACAGTCAGTCTCCAAACTGTGGCGTGTTGTCAGAGCAGTGCAGCAGGTAGATAATGATGGTTGGTTTTGTTTTCAATGTACAATGAAAGAACAAAAATGCTTTAGTGGAAAGTAAGATGATAATAAAATAATAATAATAATAAGTTCTGTCGCTAACTAATAATAATAGCAAAATATAAATCAGTTAAATATATTTGGGTTAGTAGAGAAAGATTTTAAAAAATATGTGACAGTAAGAATACTGAAATGATTATTTCAGAAAGAAGATCCCCAAGTGGCCCAGTTAATTGATGGGTGTTTCTGCCTTAGAACATCCGGTGTGGAGTGTGTTGATGGGTTGGTCTTGAAGGTCAAAGAACTGTCCTTCAAATATGGTGGCTGTCACATGTGTAAACACTTTCTACATCTACTCAAGGATCTGCCTTACTCATGCCCAAGAAATGAAACAGACACAGGTGTGACTGTGGATCACAAAC
Organism: Peromyscus leucopus; assembly: GCF_004664715.2. Taxonomy (NCBI): domain Eukaryota; kingdom Metazoa; phylum Chordata; class Mammalia; order Rodentia; family Cricetidae; genus Peromyscus; species Peromyscus leucopus. The sequence goes on along the minus strand of NC_051072.1, from coordinate 7,313,186 downwards.
AAATACGGAGGCAGGGGAAGGCTGAGTACTGAAAGTCATTTCATCTATTTTCTTTCTTTTGCTGAATATTTGCTTTTCTTTCTTTTTTTCTTACATGTGTGTAGAAAGAGATGTGCTCACTCTGATTCACCATTAGATGAGGATCTATGAGAGCAGGAAGTCAAGGTCATACTTGTGTATTTCATGAGAAAATGATTAAATGGCATTGAGGAAGATTTCCAAACTGCTAGAAGTTAGCTGGTCCACAATAATCATCCTAAGTCTACTGTGGGCTTTACACAGCAGGAAACACCGAGGGAATGGCAAAGAACTAGATGTCCCATCTACATGGACTTCACTGTTTCCCAGGAAGTGATAAATTATATGAAATCTAGCCATAAATGAAGTATACAATGTATGGCAATTTGGTGAAACATGTCTTAGAAATTGTGAGAAGCAGCAGGGCTTGTTTGTGAAATGAGGCTGTGAATGAGCAAAAATGCGAGAGGCAGGGTTGGGCAGAAGTGTGGGAAACACTGTCTTTTGCACAAGATCTGAACCAGACTGAACCTAGCACCATTTCATTACGGGGAGGGACGGGGACCTGAGACTCCCCCAAACATTCATTAAGGGGATGTGGGACAGTTAATAGTTGCTGGGGGAGAGGGGTCTCCTTTGTCTCACTGTTTTAGTCACTGATATGTTACTTATGTCCCATTTATAATTTCCCCTCACGGTTACGCAAGCAATGATAATTAGATTCAAAGAGTCAATGAGGAAAATAAGGCATCAAAGTAGTACAGGACTTCCTGGGAAGAAGACAAAGGTTTTCAGCAGCAGAGGGAGAAGAGAAGGCGGATGCAATGAGAGGAACCAAAATTTCATGGCATCCATGCATGAAAGTGTCAAAGAACAAAAGTGTTTAAAGCTCTCTATATACACGATCCACTTTTACAATTTTTTCTAATATGTTAAGCCACAGCTTTTGTGTTGTCATTTCTTCTTCTTTTTTTTCTCTAAATGCTGTTACAAATTTCATTTATTGATGGTTAGCCGTACATGTCACTTGGCTAGATTATAATGCCCAGTTACTTACCCAAATATTTCCCTACGTAGTCCCCTCTGAGGCTAGATGTGGTTAACATCCATAGTCAGCTGAACTGTAGCAGGAGATTATTCTCAACAGTATAATCTTGTCTCATTCCAAGGTTTTAATAGCAAAACAGATTCCCAGGCTTAACAGGAGAGAGGTTCTGCCTCAAGACCATATCATTAACTTCTGCCTGAGTTGGAGGCTGCTGCTCTCATTAGGTGATATTGTCTTGGTATGTATGGGATACAAACAGAATCCTGCTGTATTGATTTCTCTGGAAAATCCCAACTGATTCAATCACTGAAGATTTTATTTTTATGAGTACTTTCAAATAAGGCGTGTTTCTCCAAAGTGTGTTTGTATTCAAAGACAAGCACTGTTTGTGGCTTTTAAACCATGGGGGATTTTGTTCCTCCCATTTTGACATATCTGCAAAAGTGGTTATGATATTATTAGGAATTTTTTCTTTATGGATTGCTCTGCAGAACTCCTCCAAAAAATCTTTGTTTCTTAACTAAGTAAAAAAGATTCTTGCTTATTAGCTGAGAGTGGTATTGGGGGACATATATTTTCCCTTGGTTGGGTAGCTCATCCTTCTTGTGATGTAGCGATGGAACCCCAAGAAAGTATTTGTTGTCAGGGTAATGGACGGAGGAAAGAGGACATGAAGTTTATCTCTGTAGTATTCTATGATGATTTAGTAAATTTTCAACTATTTACATTTGAGGTACCTTCAGTATTGTGATTTTTCTTTTTTCCTAAGAGTGTTTGGGGTCTCACCTAAAAGATCTTTTATAGCAGTTCCTCTGGGAATGAGATGTAGGCTCACATTTTTTTTTCTTTATGTGTCTCAGTCAGGCCACATGCCTTTTTCTTATCTTACCATGGAATTCTACAGCTAGCTGTCTCTTGTACTGTATGATATGCTTCCACATAGCACTATGCATTTAAATTGCTGTACTCCAAAATATACTGAGAACTCCACTGGACTTAGTGAAGGTCATGTTCACTTAGCCTAGTGCTTAGCCTGTCTCCTTCCACTGCTTCTTTAATGAATCAGTCCTATGTACTCTTGCTTGTCAGTAAATGGGGAAATGTGTGGTTATCTGACACAAATTATGGCCAAAGGGATTGCACCAATGAAGTGAGTTGTACCAGGTGTGCTGCACATCATCACACTGAACCTCCATTAAGTTAGAATCCTCATTTGTGGAAAGAACATTTCCATTCCTTGAAAGTCAACAAGGCACACAGTTGGAAATGTGGTAGAGCACTTGATAGAATGATGCCAATCACATTCTCTCAGGAAAAAGCAGATGTGCCAAACTTCCAGATTCCACTGTTGTAGAGATATTAAGGAAGCAATTGTTGATGTGAGTCCTGATTGTTTTTTTAATTCAAAATTAACTTATTTTTCTGTTTGCAACAGGTAAAATACATATAGATCATAAAGGAAACCCAAAATATCCACAATAACTCTAATTCCAATATGTCTCCACTCTTGTTATCAAACTCCACTGGGTTGCATCTATTAGAGTCTGCACAAAAATTACTTTTTTATATAACCAATGGTGTTAACACCTGTTTTTTGCAAATGGTTAATTATACAAATATTAACTCCTATATATAGAAGGAAGATCACAGGGTTGAGAAAAATTACAAGCAGATTAATAAAAGTAAGGAATTGAATAACTAATTCCTAACTAGAAAAGAGAGCGAGGAGCGAAAAGAAAAGCATGAAGTGATTAAAGAGATTTTGTTTGCTTTTCCATCATCCTTGCACAAAGGGAAGAGGAGAGATTCTCTCCCTCAGCAGTTTGGCAAGCCTTTGGACAGTGTGTGGTTCAATGCAGTACTATTTGGTCATCAGTCTCTCCAAATAAAAAGTTCAGGGCCTGCCAGGAACATGAAGAACAATAGCAGCCTGCATGGCTTGTTACAACTTGCGGTCAGAAAAATTACATGAAACTACACCAATGTGCTTAGTTCCATGGCCAGCTTGTTTTATGTCTTCATCCCAAAGTTCACATTTTTCTCTGCTACCTCTCTTTAACCATCTGGGCTATATTAATGGAGAAATGGGGGAGGAACCACAGCAATTATTTGGAAAATTAAGTTTAAAAAAATCCAAATTACCTTCTTCTGAAAGGTCTGGGAAAATTTAAAAGCCAGTATTTCCTATGATTGAGATGATTCAAGTTGTCAGAACATGTAATTTCTTTCAGGAATATAAAAGTTACATCTTTAAGAGCACAGACATCACAAACTTCTTTTCTAAATTGTAGGCTATTATTGGGATATACTTTAATTGGTCCTTATTAAAATTTATTCCTTTCTAACTATCTAAAATATAAAAGCTCAACTAATGTTGATATAAGGCTAAAATGTTAAATATACTGAACTACATATGTCCACACAAACCCATTCTCATTACCATTGCCTGGTGCCAAGCTTATGAATAGCCACATAAGTTGTGCCTAGTCAGATGCTTGGCCAGCATGACCCAACTGCAGGGCTGATGATGACCACTCGGTGATATCCTAGGTAGAAGGGGGTCCTACTACAAGCTGTTCCACAAAAAAGTAATGTTTTCTTATAACACCCTCAGAGGCTATCTATAAACCATTAGTGATATCAAATACCTTCAGGTGCCAAGCTAATATTACAAGAACAGACATCAGGTCAATCCAAGATATTATTACATTATGCCTGTTGGCTTGGATTACTTATACTAATGATGTATTCACCCATTACAGTGTTTGTGGACACATAATTTACTATATGAATAAACAGTATCTAATGCTAAAACTATCATTTTAATTTTTGAAACTCTATCTAATCTCTGTTTATATTGTAAAGTCTACTAGAAGTCAAACTGAAATCATTTTTAAAGCTATACACATGATAATACCTAAGATAATTACTTTGTTATGTCATGTTTCTTTTTGAAATATCCTCTGTAGACCATCAAGACAGCTCAACAAGTAAAACTACTTTCCATGCAAGCATGAAGTCCTGAGTTCCACCCCCAGAACTCATGTCATAGTGGCAGAGATGGAGATTATATATGGGCTTGGCAACACATACTTCCACTACTGCTGACTGTTAAGTTTGCTAACGACAGAGACCAACACAGAGCCTCTGATAACAGCACCGTTCCTCTGTGATCAGACAGCAACCTGGTGGCATGCTGGTTACATTCGACCCCTTTATTTGTGGAAGGGACATTACTTTGTCTTTACTGAAATACATACTTATTCTATCTAGCCTGTTTGCTTGCTTATACCATCCAATACCACATACACAGGAGTGGTACCACCCACAGTGAGCTGCACCCTCACACATCAATCATTAATGAAGAAAAATGCCCTACAAAGTTTCCTACAGGCAATTTTATGAAGGCATTTTCTTAATTAAGATTCCCTATTCCCAGATATATCTAGGTTTGAGTCCAGTAGACAAAAACCAACCAGCACTCTTTGTAAAGGTACAAGGAGAAGACAAACCTCACAGAGTTTTCTTATGGTATCAACATGTGCATTGTGGTACAACAGGTATACACGTTTAATGATTCTTTTCTGAAAAAAAAATATACTTTGCAGTTCAAACAATCTAGTCACAATTATTGTTTTGTTTAAACCACATGCTTTAGTTTTGATTAAAAAAAAAAAAGCCTGCCTTGTTTGATGCTTCTCTCTCATACAATTATTTGGGTCTCTACCTAGGACTCTTTGTTTTCATTGTGGTTGTTGGCTGTTTGGGTACAGGAACTAGTAAATGTTATAAATAGATGAGAAAATAAAGCAAAGGTTGTTCCAATTCTTCAGTAAAGGGGCAGGCAGGGAACATTTTAAGCTTTACAGACAAAATAGTCTCTTCTGCATCCACTCAACCCCATCATCACATGGCAAACATAGTCATGGATGGCTCTTGGATGGATGAATTGGACTATGTTCCTATTGCTTCAGATTCTAGAACAAGTAGTCAGCCAGGGTTGGCATGGGGGCTACAGTGTGGCATCATGTAAAGCTAGAGGACTCACTTGCCCACTAGTCTTGCACATCAAATACTTATCAGAAAATGTGCCTTTATTGTCACTGTGATTTATATCAATGTCTCAGTTGATCTTTCCTTATAACAAAGCACTCTTGTTTCCTCTGGCAGAAAATCACCGAGGTTGAGTTATTTTAAGAGTCCTGTCACGCTTCTCGATTTATTCATAATTGAACGAATGATTCTTCAGGCAATCTGTTCAAGCAGAGAAAACATGGATCAATATAAAGCCTTGATTTCAAATGACACACCACTTTTGTGAGAAAATACACACTCAGAATAGGTTACCTAGGAGAAATGCCTGCAAAGTCACAAACTTGAAAAGTAGATGATAGATTGCCATAAAAACATTTCAGGGTAAGCAATATGGTAGCTTTTGCTCCACTGCTGTTGTGTTCTTAAGACTTCTCTCCCATTCTTCAGGGTCCTCTCTTCATAGTGGCATATTTTGTGAGGATGTCATGAAGCCAACAGAATGCTCTGGTGTCTTTTGACCTCTGATTAGTCAAAAATGTTTAAGACACATATTAATATCCTTGTAAGAAACAATAATTGTCTCTTTCTTTCTATCTCACCTCTCAACTGAAGAAAAGTGTTGTATTCTAATAAAAACAAAATGAAAAACTCTTAAATAAAGAAAGATGATACACATGTCTAGCTGATTTTAGAGACCAAATACATCAGCTGTTTGCAAATGATTCTGGAACTGAGTTTCTAGTGTTGACTTTTTAAAAACTAAATTAATAATAAATATTTTGTTTGACATAATACAGTGGTATATTGAGAGCAATTAAAAAAATCTGGCTCTAAGGATATTGTTATTAGAACTCTTTACACTTTGAAGACTTGTAGACCCTATCAGGTACCAATAAGCATGTAAGCTTCTGAAATTCCATTTCAAAGCTCTAATTGAAAAAGTGAATCGAGTTTAAACTATATCCTATCGGGATAGCAAACTGACATATTTAGAGCAACAACAGTCAAAGCATGCATAGAAGAAAGGCTTCCCAGTCTGCCAGGATTTGCCCTGTCTTATCCTGCCCTATCATTTATCAGAAGCCTTAGATCCATCTGTGTGAGAGCCATGGGATTGCCCCATTCATCAGCTACGATGGAAGAATGCAGAGATGAATAGAAGGTTCCAGAGACACCACACACACCACACACACACACACACACACAAACACACACACACACACACACACAGAGGGAGAGTGAGGAGGAGGAGAAGGAGGAGGGAGGGAGGGAGGGAGGGACTGACAAGCTATGCAGTGGAACCATGGAGGAAGAGCAATAGAATGGTGTGCAGGGCACCTTGTGATCTACCCGCCCACATCTGACAAGTTCTAAATCTTTAAAAGTTTCATGAGTAATTTGTATATCGTGAAAAAACATTCTCACAGGAAATGCACCCGGTTTGCTCTCTCTAGTCTGTACTGAAGCCAACTTTGTATCTGTAGAGGAAAGACCTTTTGTGTTCTTATTCCTGCCTGTCTGCAATGATATTATTATTAGGCTGTAAACAATAGTTGTTTTGTTGTAAAGCATGAATAAAGGAGGCTGAAGTCAGCACACAATTGTGTGATCATTAGTCAGCCTTGACTCCCAAAGCTAAAAACAAAACCAAAGAAGCCTGTCTTCCAACTTGTATGCAAAGATAAGGGGAAGGGTGGCAGTCTCTGAGCAGAAAGCCTGACTATCTAATTTACAAGACCCTGCCAGCATTTCCCATGGGGACTTCTCAATGGGAGGCATGTTGATTTTTTTGTTTGATTCTGCTATATCGACTCATCTTTAGTGGAGGGAGCTACTGTTACCTGAAGCTTCTTAAACCTTCGGGTCTTTGTTTACCTGGAAAGTGGTATGGGTAATCAGAATGGAATTAGAATATTTATAAAATGCTGATGGTTGGAAAACAAACATGTGATGAACAAAATTTTCTCTCATTCCTTTCAGATACTTAGAATTTCAAGTCCCCTTAGATGTCTACCTGCCATCTCTCACATCAGCCAGGAGATGTCACTATAGTTGGATTAAAGGATTAACAGAAGAATGTTGTATTCTCTAAGAACATTTTGAACGTTCCGTGAGACTACTACAACTATACAGAAAAGAATTTTGTACTACAAGAAAACTGGCTTTTCAGTTTTGCTTTTTAGTGAATAAAGATACCATGTGTATTACACTCCAAATTTAAAAAAAAAAATGATGATGCCTTCCTTCCTGGCTCCTTGGAAAAACAGACTCACTTGAATTGGCAAGTGTGATGGGCTTAGCGGGCAATTAATGTAAGCAAAGCCTTTGAGGGACCTGGGCAGGAGAGAGCTTTATTATAAAAATGTGTAACCACTTAGGTGGAAATAAGAGCTAGTGTGGGCACAATGTGTGTGAGTGGAGGGAATAGAATGTACTTAACTCAGCTGGTTGCTAGGTGTTCAGGATGCACTTGTGCTATGCTGTATTTTATCTAGGACAACACTTTAGACTCTACATTCAAGGCAAAGTTTGAGTTCATCTTATTCCCTGTCCTCTAACCAGAATATGTTATAATCTTGCTTAAGAGAGGTACTCAAATATTTGTCGAGCAAATGGCCACATGTATAGAACCATATAACTGACATATGAAAGAAACCCAGGGAGGCCAGGACTTTGACAAGTTACCTTGTGGGCACTAAACTCTGAAAGAGAACCGTCTATATCCAGTTCCTATCTAGAGTAGGACAGATGGAGGCCCATCCTCAAGTATCTGTCCCTTTGAATATGTAGATATGAACTTATTTAGAAAAAGGGTCTTTATAGATGCAATTGAATTAAGGATCTGGGTTAGACAGCTGTACTATGAGTCTGATGATACACATTCTCATAAGAGGCATTTAGAGAACAAACACAGGAGAAAATGTGAAGAGGAAGGGAGACTGGAGTGAAGAGGCTTCAAGCTGGGGCTCTTAGAGCTGTCAGAATCTAAGAAGCAAGGAAAGGGGAAGTACTCAGCTGAGAGGGTTCGAAAGGAATCTAGCTCTGATGGGTTAGTTAGTAGTTAGTTAGTTAGTTAGAAATAAAACCGCTATCGTTCCTTTTCAGCATTAGATAGGCTTAGAGTTCTTGGGCATTATCTATAAACAGGAGGCACTAGGCCCCTCTATCCCATAGCCAAAGGCTGGTGCCACACACCTCAGAACTCTGAGAGCTGGGAAGTTACAGGTAGTCTGATACAGGACTGAGCCCAGGCTCAGAGAAGGCTGTAGTCTTAACCCCCACATTATTCATCAGATAGCACTCTGTGCCCTAAACCATCAGGAAAGGGAACTGGGGAGGGAGAAAGTCATGGCCTATGTGGAGAGAGGACAGGAATTTCTCACCAGCAGGGAACTTTAAAACCATTGTATTGCACCAAAAGGGAATGCAGGTCATTTCTGCCTTATCACTATGCTGGAGTCCCTTTCTTGTAGAATTGTATATTAAAACTGTTTTATTTCCATGAGTGACTTGAATTTTCCAGTATTGGTACCTGAGTGTCAGATGTCTGGCCCCCAGAACTGTGACAGAATAAATGCCCATTGTTTCAAACCATCCACTGGACTTTTTATAATTTATTACAGCAGCCCAAGGGAACTACACCTTACTCAAATGGCTGACTTCCATCTGTGAGAATGTGGCACCAGGGACTTACAATCCTCCAGAGAAGGGTGCTCCCTCCATCTCCTGTACCTAATTTACAGCTCTTGCCCTAATCATTGTAAAATTTAAGGATAAATTATAAGAACCCACTTGTTTTTTATGCATGAATGAAGGAGGCATATTAGAGAAATGACATTATAATATACATGCTGACTTAACTCCATCATTTTAAAGCCACTGTGACCTTGACCCCATGATTAAATGAAGAGAGGACAGAGAATTCTCAACACCAGAGGACTGTGAAACCATTTCTTTCACATCTTCCTATTTCTTTCTTTTTATCCAAGTGGACTAAGGTTGGTGCAGAAGCTTCCAGCTTTGAATATCTCTCTGTTGGGAGCAACAGTGTAGTTCTCAACCAAGTGACTCATGGTTCTGTGTGATAATAACAGTAAATGCTCTTTATCCCATGATGTCTCTACAGGCAACCAGGGCACAGTCCCGTGAGAGCCTGTGCTCTGATTCCTGAACCTGTAGAGGATCTAGAGGAGTTACTATAGAGAGGTATAGAAGATAGAGAAGCAAAGCCCCTGTCCAGATTCCTGGAGGAAGCTAAAAGTCTTCTGTCTCGTCTCAGCTGGACTTTGCCACCAAATCTCTCCTTCTGGAAAAGTGAGTCCCCCATCAAGGTGATGAAGATTTCACTCTACTCTTTCAGGTCTCTGAAGCACCATGCTCTCTCCTCATAGATCACACAAAATAATTACGTCTATTGTTTGACCTTTAAGCTCCTAACTTCCAAATGTTTTCTGGAATACATTGTAGACATAAGTGGAAACACAGGTATGGACTACAATGAGGAGGGACCCATCTTGGTTGCATGTCACCAACACATGCATGCAACACATGCAGCAACACATGCATTCTCAACCAAAGAAAACAGGAAGTGAAAATGTCCAAGTTAGTTGCTTCTTCTCAAGACCCTGGAAAGAGTCTTTATGGCATCTGGCATCATGTAATCATGGAGTCAAGGTCATAGTGGCTTTACAATGATCCTTGAAGTGAAGCTGGAATATACACTATAATTTCATTTCTCTGTTATGTTCCCTTTATGCTTGTACAAAAAAACAAGTGGACTCATAATTTATCATTATAATTATACTATGATTACTTTTAGTAATCTTGCAGTTAACATACTCTATTAATCGAATTTAAATATTGTGCTTTTAAAAGTGGATACTAGCTGGGTATTTTTCATTGAGCCCTTTGGCATTCTGCCCTGCATTTACTCCATCAAATCAATAGTACCAGTTCCATGTACAGAAGCCAGAGTAAAGTGAATCACTGATACATGTGTCTCTCATTCTCTGGCTCCCAATGCAAAACAGAAACAGACAAAGCAACAAAAGGAGACTGGGTAGGAGAATGGAGTGATTATGGTTTTAAACAACTAGTTAACCTCCCAAGTGAGTCAACCACCTACAAAGTAGACACAGTTGGTGTCTTACTTTTCCAACTCCTGTTTCTTCAGTCTTCCTTGCAAGACTATCAGATGGGTTAAAGATGACTGGTGTTTAAACTCTTACACTTCTGCAAGGAAAGGGACTTTGGAGTATGGCATCCCTCTTCTTTCCAGATCTAAGGCCTATACAGTTGGTTTCTCACTTCTGAGGATCTATCTGAATATGTCCTTTACTTTGTAAAAGTCATCCTCATAAATGCTTTCTAGGTACTCTGTTAGGATAATCTTCATAAGCACATCATTTCTGAGCTGTAGGTGGCACTTGAAGCATAAAGTATGCACCACTGAATTATGCTATATTTACTGTTTAGATTACTGGTTGGCTAGGCCTCACATGTTACTGACATATCTGAACTGAAATGAATATCTAAGTTATCAAAATAAGGTTCTCCTTAGAGAAAAGATGAACCAAAATGACAACAGAAAATGTGACACTGAGCCCTATAGAAATGAACTTTGTAGATAGAAGCAAAGGTTGATCTTAGATCCTGGTTGTAGATTATAGCATTGAGTTCAGCTATCCCATACTAAGCTCCTAGTAAGAGCCTAGCATTGTGCTCAGAGCTTAACCACTAGTCATCTTTAACCCATCTGATAATCTTGCAAGGAAGACTGAAGAAACATGAGCTGGAAGTATATAAAGTAATTAACATTTCCTATCCATTGACCTGTGACCAAAGCAAGAAGTTTAGAATAAATTTACCTGCATACACTTCTTGTTCTATCCACCTACCAAACCACCTAGTTCAGAGGAGTTCTGGGTCCATACAGACTTCCATGATTAAGGGAATTTTAACAGCATGGAGCATTATAACAGAACTGTTTAACTTCACCTAATATTATCTTTCAAACAGATGTCCTCTTAGAACCACCCTTGTTGGCAGCTCATTAACATCTGTGTCCATGATTTCAAGTGTGTAAAGGGCAGTGACCCACTTCTCTGCCTATATGACCTTTCATTTCTCAGAACTGACTCATACGTCTATCATTCCTCTCAGAATGAGTGAATATATTTCAGAACATCGGCTCTAACTGATCAGGAGCACCGGAGGTCCTCGGCCACTCCCCCGTCTGCACAAAGAGTGGACTGTCATTTGTTGATGAGGGAGAGAAAAGAGGATTCTTTCCAACAGCCTCCTGAGTGTGGAAAAAATAACCTTATGTTTATAAATGTTCATTCAGTGGTGAAGTGTTGTAGCAAACTCAGAAAAAAGACAGGCTATAATATATTGACCATATTGGCCACTTTGAATGTAAGAGAGCGTCAAGTAGTAGTGATTTCTATGTTAAATACCATTATAGACACCAATAAGGCCAGCCAGGAATCTCTGATACTGTGCCTTACCTCCTTAAATTTATTTTCTCACTAGTGATTCTTCAGTAATCTATTTAAGTAAATTTGATCTTAGATGGAATAAAATGGAAAGAGCATATTTTCCTGTGATCTAAGCCTATTGACAAAGTATCTTTAAATAAGAGCAAACTCTGGTTTTCGTCTTCTTCTTCTTCTTCTTCTTCTTCTTCTTCTTCTTCTTTTTTTTTTTTTTTTTTTTTTTTTTTTTTTTTTTTTTTTTTTTTTTTTTTTTTTTTTTTTTTTTTCTTTTTCTTCTTCTCCTCCTCCTCCTCCTCCTCCTCCCTCCTCCTCCTCCTTCTTTCTTTTTTATTTTTCCTCTTCCTCCTCCTTCTTAGTACAACTAAACTACATTGGCATTAGAGTTTGGCTTGATTATATCCCTTTTCTTGGGACCACATTGATTCTTAGTGAAGCATACATCTCTGATATCTCTACCTGATCTTGTTCTTTCCAGTCAGAGTACATATTCTTTAAAATCTTGACCAAAACCATCTCCACCAAAACCTTTCCCAGGCAGCTGTACTTGAAAACAAATCCCCTTGTATTCCTGTTGTAATTGCTCACAGGCCATCATATATTGCATGTTACAAGCACTTTTAGTAAGATAGATTTGTACTTATTTCTACTACTTTTCTGGTGCTGTTATAACAGATTATATAAGATATAGTACCTCAGATAAGAGAGCTTTACCATAGAAATGAAGCCAGACTGTAAGTACCTACAGACCTGCACCCCTTCATAAGGGTGTGGGGAAGGACACTTCCAGTCTTACTCAAACTGCTGGAATATCTTGGTGCTCCATGACTTGCGAATATTGCCTTTATTTCTGTGTTTTCACATGGCTTCCTCTGTGTCTGTTTTTCTGCATATATAACTTCTAAGGACTCAAACTGCTAAACTCATGGTCTACTTGAATAATGCATGATGGTATCATTTTAGATCTTTAATGTAATTCATCTACAAAAACGTTTTTTCCAAATGCACTTGCATTCCCAGGGTTTGGTCTGTAGAGCATGGATATATATATTTGGGTGTGTGTGTGTGTGTGTGTGTGTGTGTGTCTGTCTGTCTGTCTGTCTGTCTGTCTCTGTGTGTGTGTCTGAATCTCTCTTTCCCTCTCTGTCTCTCTCTGTGTCCATAGAGACTATCATAAGTTCATCATTCTTTCTTTGTGCATACCCATATCAGTAATTTTCTCATACATAATATATGCTGAGATTAATCTGTCCATCAAATTGAATTGAATATGATACCTGTGCACAGGTTTCAGCATCTAGATATTACCACACATCCCAAAGTCAACCAACTGACTTTATCACCCAGCACTTAGAAAACACTGCCATGCCATTTATGAAACATAATAAACCAATGAGAAACAGAAGGAAATGTAAAATGTATAAGCTCTCAGAAAACACAATCAACAATGATGCTCATAACTTCTTAACTGAAGTCTAGGCAGTGAGAGGTCTACTTTGTATCCTACTTCTACTTATTATTTGCCCAATTATTACATGTTATTTTAACCTTAGGAGGTAAATAAAGGTGGGAAGGGAAAAGGAACCAACAGTCCTCCCATAAATATTCACCAATGCTGCTTTATTTGGATGCTGAACTCTTGAGTTAATGTCTTGGTGGTTGCTATTGGGAAGTGGAGGAAACTTCCAGAGGTGGGGCTGAGTGGAGTCCCTTAATCCACTGAGACATTGTACTGCATGGGGCTGTGGGATCATGGTCACTTCCTCTTTCCCTCTTTGGTGCTAAATAAATTTATGTCCCTCTTTTGGACATAAATAAATATGAAGCAACACCCATTCCTGTCATGGTCCAAAGAAGTGTGGTCAATCATTCATGGACAGGAGCCTCAACAATTAAATCAAAGCAAATCTTTCTTCTTCACACATTGTTCAGGTATCTCATTATAGAGATGGAAAGCTGGCTTATACAATTCTATCTACATTTATAATTCACAGCACCATAGTCCTCATTGGAGACTCACCTGTGGAAATGACCATCACAGGGCCCAGGTGTGTGTGATGATGTCTTTTTGCTAGGAGGAAGGTGTGTTTCACAAAATTAGGTCACCAGCAGAAGCTAGTTTTTACATTTTGCTTTTTTTGTGTGCTCAGGAACTTACTTCACGATGACAGTCTCACCCAATTAGTCAGATGAATGGAGCCATTCCAATATTGAATATTGTTTTTACAAAGCACTTTCTGTTTATTACAAAAATTAAGAAGTGTCATTGCTTTACAGATGCCACCCAGGCAACATGCTGTTGTAGCCAAAACTGAGGATTCTGCACTGTTGCAAAGTGAGCACAGACAACAGGCTACAATATATACCAGATGCTGGTGAACTGTGATGTGGCTTGAAAGGATTTGATCAGAAATGTCCTGAACTTACTCTGCCCAAGAATGATCACTCAGACAGTAAGCTCTTTGATATGGTAATATAGCCAGATGCTAGTTCATCTCCATTTCCAATGTGGGAGTCCAGGATGCTTTTCATCTTCTTTAATATTGGAGGGCTCCATCATCCCTGTATGGGCTCTCTTTTTTTCCCTTTCATTGTGAGTAGAAGCAGGGTGGGTTGGCTTACACACTTGCAAATACAGAAAGCATGGAGACAAGTTCTCCTCACTGTGCTTCCCTTCCTACAGAACACTACAAAGGAACTTGATAACGGTTATATGCAAAGATAGTCTAGTTGGTGCTAGAAGCCTGTCTCATACTGAGATGTCCACAGTGGTGTGTGTGTGTGTGTGTGTGTGTGTGTGTGTGTGTGTGTATACCTGTAGGTACGCACATACAATGTTTACCACTGTAAGATTCCTCACTGTTCCTTCAACCTACATATGTAATATTTCTGAAAACACGTGGGAAGGTTATTCTGTTTCTTCTTTCTTCTCACAGTGTTTCTACCACTCTTTGGTCAGAACAACCACTGCAGAGCACTAACTCATCTGGAACAATGGGACAGTAAAAGTTATGAAGGGTAAACAGTACTTCCTCCCCACTTTGTAACCACAAGCCACTTTTGTTTTCTACTGTGATGATAATTTAACAAAATCTCCAAAGGCAGAGACTTGTTTCAATGTGTCCAAATACTATGGTATGGAGCTGATTGTGAGATTAGATATGTCAACCCTCAGGTGAGTGGAGGAGAAAAGGGAACAAGGTATCTTTAAAATGTTGGCAGTGATACCTACAGACCTACAGAGAGAGACACAAACAAAAATGTCTATTATTACATTGTTTCACAATTATAAATACCATGCATAACACATTAGGCTGGAAAGGAAGCCCAGAACAAGTTCAATGTCACTGAGCATCTCCTTCTGATTAGACAGCCACAAATACTTTATTCTTTTATTTCATTGAAAATAGATTTTTTCCAAACAATGTATTTTGATTATAGTTTCCCCTTCTCCAACTCTTCTGGGATACTTCCTACCTTCCTTCCTATCCATATCCACACCCTTTCTGTCTCTCATAAAAATCAAATCAAAACAAAAACAAAACAAAAACCAGTTATCTATGGAATAATAATACAATAAAATATAATACATTAAAATAAGATCAACAAAACCAAACAACCTGGAATAGTGCAAACAGACAAAACAGAAGAAAAAGAGCAAAAGAAAAAGCATCAGAAACACATATATAGAGACAGACACACATTTGCACACACATGAATCCCATAATACACAAATCAGAAAGTCTATAAACATATATGTGTATGTGTAAATAACCTGTAAGGTTTAAGAAAATATAACCTGAAACATTATTAAACAAAGAGCCTCCAAAGATGCCATTGAGTTTGTTTTGTGTTGGCCATCTACTACTGGGCATGGGACCTATCCTTAAGAGTGGTTTGTATCCCCAAAATGCCATAGACAGAGTTGGATCAGAAGGCACAGTGTTGGCTGAGTGGTGGTGACACACTCCTTTAATCCCAGCACTTGGGAGGCAGAGGCAGGTGGATCTCTGTGAGTTCGAAGCCAGTCTGGTCTACAGAGCTATGTTCTAGGACTCCAAAGCTACATAGTGAAACCTGTCTCAAAAGAGAAAGGGGGGGCACTGTGTTAAGAGCACCTGCTGCTTTTGCAGAGGACTGAGTTCAGTACCTAGCACTCAATGTACAATAGTAGCTCATAACTGCTTGAAACCCCAGTTCCAGAATGTACAAACCCTCCTCTGCCTTCTATGAGTACCTGCACTCAAGATAACATACCTCTATACATCCACATATACAAAATTCAAAAATAAAAATATTTTAAAATGCTACAAATATATCTTACACACTTATTGTTACAATCATGAAGTTCAAGCCATAAAGGCCCTAATTTTTCCTGTTTGAGGTGAAACTTTAGCTCCAGAGAAGCAGTAAAAAGTGTCCCAGATTCCCAGTAAGGTTGGGGACATAGTCCCGGAATACTCATCTCTTTCTCTTGTGTCTATGAAGTACTACAGCAACCTTTGCCAAGGCAATGACAATGACTATTATAAGACTGTTACTGCCCCGCACTGCTGGAGCATCAGAGACTGTCCAGGGAACGCTCCCTTTACCAAGATAAATAGTGGACATCATTAGGCTAGAACTAAGTGTCCATCTGACAATGAGAAACCACAATTTTCTCCACTTCCTTGTTGACTTTGGCCATTGGAAGGAGCTCAGATTTCCAGTGAAAGTTATAGCTACACTCATCCCCATTCCAATGGATGCTTGTCTCCGGACTCACACAGCCAACCGTCTTCTGTCCACTGCTCAGCCTTCTCATTATGCTTTTTGGAATTTGCAATCAATTATCCATATATCCTTACTTCCCATTTACTCTACCGAGCATGGTCTTCACGCTATACACTTTGTTTTGTTTTATTTTATAATTTAATATAATTTTACATATCAGCTATGGATTCGCCTGTCCTCCCTCCTCCTGCCCCCCCCTTCCCCCAGCCCACCCCCCATTCCCATCTCCTCCAGGGCAGGGACTCCCCTGGGGATTCAGCTCAGCCTGGTAGATTCAGTCGAGGCAGGTCCCAGGTGGAGCTCCAGGAATCCAGTTGGCGAGAAAGAGGAGGGATTGTATGAGCGAGAATTGTTGAGACCATGATTGGAAAAAGCACAGGGACAAATAGCCAAACTAGTGGAAACACAGGAACTATGAACCAATAGCTGAGGAGCCCTCAACTGGATCAGGCCCTCTGGATAAGTGAGACAGTTGGTTAGCTTGATCTGTTTGGGAGGCCCCCAGGCAGTGGGACTGGGACCTGTCTTTAGTGCATGAGGTGGCTGTTTGGAGCCTGGGGCCTATGCAGGGACACTTTGCTCAGCCTGGGTGAAGGGAGGAGGGGACTGGACCTGCCTCGGCTATACACTTTAAACAAGACCTGGCCTCTTTGCACACCTTCCTCTGTTTTCTCTGTGTCCCATGAACCTCAGGAATTGGAGTTGAGGAGACAGCCTCTTGGCCCCCTTGATATTCCTTAGGCACCTATTCCCATCATCATGCCATGTAAGTGCTCATACCTACCTATTCTCCAGATGTGTCAATCACCTGATGTTTTCTCCTTTTTTCCCTACCCAGACTAAATCTCCAAATAGGCTACAACTTACCCTCATAGAAAAAATGTACAACATTCTTTGTTCTGCCTTTTGCTGTGTTTTTCCTGTCCAAGCCCAGACTCATTGCTGTACCTAGCCACTTTCTTTATACCCCAGTACATGCTTATTTAGACTGCTGAGAACATCCTCAGATGTTGTATGTATTTTAGACTTGTTGTTGCAGGTGTCAAATGAAGGCTCAATATTTCCTCCATAAGCTCACTTTCTTGTGTATTCTTCCTTCTTTTAACTCTTGGGCATATTTCCAACCCCAGCTTCTGCTCTTTGCATTGATAAAACATCTATTGATATTTTATGAGGGAAAGGTCTTTAATTAAACTCAGGATTTCACCTGCATTCTCTCAAGAACATTTTACCTTTGAATTTTTCCTATTTATATTGCATCACCAATGACTTCTTTTCAACTCTCCAAATCCTACACTCAAGAATAGGCATTCGCCAACCTCCCCACGTAGAGGGAAAAAATTAAAAAAAAATCTTCCTTTCACTTATATCTCTTTAGTCTTTGCCCTATTTTTATACACTTTTTTGTCAAATTGTGTCCATGTTCTGATTTCTGGTTCTCATGTACATTTAAAACATTTTTAAAAGAAAATTTTATTACTTGCTTTTGCAAGATACATATTTTTAAATACCCAATTCATTTTCTTCTAGATATAATCATTTAAAAATATTTTAAGCAAGTGACAAATTATTTAAATGTAAAGAAAGTACTCACAAAGTTGGTTTCTGTTCTTGATATTGAATATTGGCATCTGCTTTCAAATGACTGAATATTGATTATGCTGTTTTGTTTTACACACACACTCACTTCAAGATTTCCAATGTATTTTCTTCTTTTTTATTATTAAGAAATTTTCTATTTATTTTACATACCAACTACAGATCCCCTTCTCCTCCCTCCTCCCATCTTCCACCCTTTCCCCTCACTCCCCCTCCATTCTCATCTCCTCCAAGGCAAGGCCTCCCATGGGGAGTCACTAGAGCCTGGTACATTCAGCTGAGGTAGGCCCAAGCCCCTCCCCCTGCACCAAGGCTGTGTAAGGTGTCCCATCATAGGCACTGGACTCCAAAAAGCCCGCCCATGCAGCAGGAATGGATCCTGATTCCACTGCCTGGGGGGCCCTTAAGCAGATCAAGCTACACAACTGTCTCGCCTATGCAGAGGGCCTAGTCCAGTCCCACGGAGGCTCCACAGCTGTTGTTCCACAGTTCATGAATTCCCATTAGTTTGGTTTGGTTGTCTCTGTACATTTCCCCATCATGATCTTGATGCCTGAACAATTCAATTAAAAAGTGGGCTACAGAGCTAAACAGAGAATTCTCAACAGAAGAATCTCAAATGGCTAAAAGACATTTAAAGAATTGCTCAACATCCTTAGTCATCAGGGAAATGTAAATCCAATGTATTTTTATCAGGAATTGAGAAAAGCAATTTATAACATCCAATCACAAAAGAGAGAAAACTCTTTCATGGAAGAAAATTATTGCTTTTTTTTTTTTTTTTTTTTTTTTTTTGGAGCATTAGAAAAAGCAAACTTCCAGATATTTGTATGGACTGTATATGTTTTTCAGAATTCTATTCTTAAATAATATTGTCACACACTGTGGCTGCATTTCATCCTTTGAACACTTTAATTTTTATAGCCATCGACTGTTTTAATTTTCTAATAATTTTAATATTTATCAAAAATCCAGTGCTGAGTAGAACTGTAGAATTAGTCTAGACCTACTCAAATGTGAACTGCATCTTCTTACTCATACTGAGTCTTAATTGCAAAAGAGAAAAGTGTAATGATAGAGGAAGTTGGGAATCCCTGTTATAACTGCTCCTGCTGCCTTTGGTAGAATCCAGACCTGCCTGAGAAGCTGTAGGCAACAACGAACTATTTGAAAGCACAGCATTAGTTTCAAGAATCGGAGTGCTACCTTTTACAACCACAGGAAGCTTTGATGCCAAGGACCATAGTTTTGCTGCATTCCCAAGTATCACAGGACAAAATCAAATCAAATCACCAGATGAAATGATGGTGCCGTCTCACTGACTTGTGAAAGTAATATTAATTCTGAATAGCTGACTGTGTCTGAAGGAATTAAAAATACTCCCCAGTACACTCAAAATTATTTTAACTGCCCCAACTTGGTATGTCAGCCTATACTGGACTACCCAAGGGAGGCCATACCCCCTATGAGGAGGGGATGGAGGTGGGATGGGAGGGAGGTGGGGGAAGTGGGAGAAGGAGAGGGAGGGGAACGGGGTTGGTATGTAAAATGAAAAAAAATTTAAATAAAAAAAAGAAAAATTAATTTAACCCGTGTAAGGGTTTTTATGTAAGTAATAAGAAGCACTTTTCTGGGTGTGAGCTATGGAAGAGGATTCCTTAGAACTGACAGTGGAATGGAAACCTAACAATGGGAGCCAAGCTGCTGCAGAGGTGCTCCGGGTGGATAAAATAGTAACTCCAGCATCATTCTTTCCATTTATAGTAAGACAATGTGTGCATTCAACAGAGGACATGATGAGGAGACCTACTGCGTGAATGTGAGTCATTGAGTGTGCTGACAGTATTCAGGAAGTAAGTAAGGTTTTCACCCACCAACAAGGAAAAAAGGAAACAAACAAACAAACAAACAAACAAACAGAGACCCAATCCACTTAAAGTTCTGAGAACTATAGGGAATATTTTAAAGCGGAAGTTAAAACTGTGCAGGCTATTGGTTAGCAATATCCTTTGATGACTCTTGTAGCAAAAAGATAACAGGAGTGTCTAAGTATATTAGGTTCCCAAGAATTTACTCTGTACTCTAATGTCTTCATATCCATCAGGTGTAAAATAGGGAAATACAAACGTATTTCAGTTACTTGTTGATTTGCCTATTGAGTCTTTGCTAAGCTTAAATAACACTGTAAACAAAATACATTTCTTTTCTCAAACTATGTATGTTGGAAAATCTTCAAATTGTGGGATATACAAATACTCTCTAGGGGCTTGTTTGGTTTGGGGCTCTGTTTGTGCAGGGAGTGGGACTAGGTGATTTATTTCCGCTTTCTTCCAACATTGCCAAATAGAAGATAAATTAGTGTTGTCCTTGATTAACTGTAATCCCCTTGAACAAATGAGCACCATTCCAATGTACAAAAAAAGTTATCCAACCTTGGAATTGGAATTTATTTAAAAAATAGAGTAGGGGTTTTCAAACTATATATAGCCAATTTCCTTAAAAGGAAAATTCTTGCATGTCTCCAAGGACCCAGAAGTTCTATGTATCATACTTCTAAATTTTGATTCAACTTCTTTTTCGTTTTTCCAAAACTGTGCCGTGTTTATAGTAATTGGTAAGTCTGACAATCTCATAACAAGAGTTGAACACAGCAGCTGTTTACCATTTCATGCTAATTAAATGTGATTTTCAGCATTATCCATTTCATTCTTTTGCCTCCAATCACTTAAACACAAGTAAGGAGAGGCAAAGGTAGATGATACAGGATATGTTATCCATACATTTCCAATTGACAAGTTTCAAGCATAAGCAAATTTTGGAGTTAAGATTCCAAAGCCACATTATTCAATATAATAGAAGTTGATATCCAGGTGCATTTAATTTTAAGCTAGAAGAAGAGCCATAGCATAAAAAACGCTCCAGGAGCTTGAGGTATAAGGTGAGGAGTTGTCCCAAGTTACACAACTAAGTGTAGATGGTGACTTCTGGTCAGTCTTAGACATTTGTCTTCCTCAGTTTGTTTGATATGCAAATGAGAAATGTCTTCTTTCGCTGACCATAAGAACAGGGTGGGCATGCATGGTTTGTAGTCTCAGGCTATTCATGTGCATGGTGGCATCTATGCTGACTTCTTTTAATACTAATTAAAGATCTATGGACTCTGATTTATAAATAAATTATCTTCTCTTTTAAGACATTTGTTTTGGAAATGTGCTATATTGGATTATGGCACTTCCTGAAAATGAAACAAAAAATACTCAGATTGGGAAGGAGTTATCAAAATAGGTATGCAGTTGTACATGGGTTAAATACTAGAACTACTGGTCAGTAGTTTATATATTTTATTCAAGTTCTATGATTGATTACCTTTATAAATATTAGCAGAATACATTGTTGTACACAGTGAACATAGGAATACTTAAAGCAAGTCTTATGAATATAAAAAGAGATTATGAGAGATTTTTCCTCTCCTGTGCTGATGCTGGTGCCACGAAGTTATAAGAAACATCTGAGAGAAATTAACCAAAAAAATGTGAGAATTTTTTTCCTGCCTCAACATCACATATGCTGAGATCCAGACACAATTACCCTCTAGAATGTATTGCAGATGCGGTGCTTAGCAAATGGGTGCAAGATGTTTGCTTAGATAGAAGCTTGCAGGCCAGTGCTGGGGAAAACTGGCAAAAGCTGTTAGCAATGGTTTCTAGAAAGTTGCCAACTCGGATCATTTTTTCCCTGAGAGTTTTGGCAGTTGCATTCCATCTCTTCAGATTGCATTTATAATTGGTTGTTTCCATGGAAACATGGACTTAAAGCCATAGTCTTCTTTATTAACTAACTTTAAAATGGAGGTGTGCCCTGAGCAAAATGGGATTTGAGGCAATGATGGGAGATAGCAACAAACCTATTGTACGTATCTGTGTGGCACTAATTCCATAAGCATGAGTTGCAGTCTCTTAGTTTATTAATCTATGTGCTGAGTGGCATCTGTGCTCCTGATTTTTAATAATAATCTTTAATAAATATCTATGGACTCAGATTCATTAATTTATTGTTCAAGTTCATCATCATTATTGTCATTTTTGTAATAATGTTACAAATGGCTCCCATTTGGCATAAGAGAAGAGCTCATGACAAGTTACAGTTTTCTGTTTTTAATCCTGACAAGAAATTGAAAGATTAGATGTTCTTCACGCCTTACATTTAAAATTTCAGTGTAGTCAAGTGAAAACTTGGATAAGCACTTGTATGTCTGGTATGTCCCAGCAAAGATTGCAATGGTGGTAGCATGGTAGAATATATTTTGATGGTACAATTGGCAAGGGACTCTATTGACTTAACTTACTAAGTAAGCTCTAGGTCACGCTGAAATTCTGAATTAGCTGAAACAAATGAAAAGGTCACTGGTTTTGCAAAACTAGCAGGTTTTTCTACACATCTCATAAAAATCAATATCCTGCTCAGGAAACCAATTTCTGATTCCCATTCAGCCTCACCACTGGTGAGTGTAGAGGTTTCCCAGAAGGAAATTTGGTGCATGGAAAATATCAGGCAATTAAAGATGCAGTTGGTGTTTGATGGGCTGGAGTTGGAATTAGGAACAAGGTCATGAACTACCACATTCCTGGGTACCTTTCTTTTTTTTTTTTTTTTTTTTTTTTTTTTTTGTGTGTGTGTGTGTGTGTGTGTGTGTATGTGTGTGTATGGGCAATGAAAGCAACTTCCATGATGGAACATTTTAGAATACACATGTCTAAATTGCACAAAGTAATATTTGCCATCAAATTATAAGCAAAAATTACAAATGTTAAAAATCCGTGCTATTTAAACAATGATACCTAATGTCTGTCTGTCAACTGTCCATCCCTCTCTCATTCCCACCCTCTACTTTGCTCCTCCATTTCTCCTTCCCTCTCTTCCTCTCATAGCATTGCCGAGTGAGCAAATATCCTATATACCCAATTATGTGATATATACATTGTGGTTAGCTGTGGTAACTTCTTTGTAGTTAAAATTATTTAAAATGTATGAAAAAGTGTATTTCTATTCTGTACCTTGCAATCTGTAAAGGCTATGTGTGATGAATAGTGTCTGTTGTACCCTCTTGTTAACTCCATTCACATTTAGAACTGCATCTTTCCTCATCTGTTTCACAATGTTTGGAAACCTGAGAAAAATTGGATAGGAGTCCCCGTATCTCTAGGGGGAAAAAAGCAAAGAATCCAAGTGCCTGTGACAATTCAGGACCATGGACAACAACCATGGGCTCACCTGCCTCCACCTCCAAGTTAAAAAGTGAGGGCCAAAGCTGGGCGGTGGTTGCACACGCCTTTAATCCCAGCACTCGGGAGGCAGAGCCAGGCGGATCTCTGTGAGTTCGAGGCCAGCCTGGGCTACCAAGTGAGTTCCAGGAAAAGGCAGAGCCTTCATTACTTGAGAACAAGCCATGCTTCTTGCTAGGTTCCTACTGTTCTCTAATTGTAGGTTTTATCCACATGCATCCTGTAATCAGGAGAACATGATTTACCCAGTTGTCCAACTACTAGAAAAACAATGAACTAATAATTTTCAAGTTGGAAATCTTGATTCTATACTATGAGAAGTACAGGGTTAAGTTTACAGGTAAATTCACAAAGATGGGAATCCTAGGGCCATAGCCAGATGAACTTAGTAATACTAATTCATAGGGCAGTAAGAAAAATGAAATGAGAGCCATATCCAGATACAAACACATACACACATATACAACATATATACATATATGTACAGGATACATGTTAGAATGAATAAATGATCCCTCCAAAGATATTGGAGCCTACCATTATGTTTCTTTCCAAGGTATAATCAAATTTGTAGTTTAAACTAAATTCACTAGAGCTGAAGAGATGGTTCAAGCAGAAGAGCTTGCTGTACTTGCAGATCCGTATTCAATTCCCAGCACCCATGTTGGGCATCCCACAAGCTCCTATACCTATAGCTTTGGGGACTTTCACACCCTCTTCTGTCCTCCTTGAGCACCTACACTTGGGAGCACAAACCCACACATAGACATATGCATGCACTTAATTAAAAATAAAATATATCTCGAAAAACCAAAAAAAAATAAATAAAAATAAAATATATCTTTAACAGCAAACAAATTAGACTTCTGGTTTGTAGATGTTAAGAGCTAAGCCTAAAACTTTAAGTTATTGGTTATAGTTACTTACCTCAGTGAAAATAAAAGCTGACAGAACATATGTATACAGGATCCACATATACACTTAAGGAAAATGAGAAAAGGATAATGAGATGTGAACGGAAAACCTTTTGAACTATTTGCTTTGTTCTGTTTTGATAAATTTGACTAAAGCATCAAAATAATACATTATCCTTCATTCATTTCCTTTTTTCATGGCTGCTGTGGAACAATCTTTGTGCACTGTAAATATGTATTGCTCTCATAGGTGAACAGAAAACCCGACTAGCCAACAGCTGGACAGGTAGAGGTTAGGCAAGACTTACAGACAAAGAGTGCAGGGAAGAAGGGAGGAGTCTCAGGAGTCATCAGGAGATGAACATGTCATGTTGAAAAAAATACCGCCACATGGCAGAGCATAGATAAGAAATATGGGTTAATTCAAGATATAAGAGCTAGTTGGTTACAAGCCTAAGCTACTGGCTGAGCATTTATAATTAATAATAAGTCTCTGTGTGGTTCTTTGGGAGAAGCTGGTAAGACAGAGCTGACCTGTGGTCCTGAGAAAAAAACTCCACCAACATAAAGTAGAATATATTATTTGGTGCCATATAGAGAGACATAGACACATACACACATACATACCACACATTTAAAATTTTTATGTCCTCTCACTTTGATATATTTAAAAAACAGCAATCAATATGGAGCTTGGTAAAATATAATATAGCCCACTTAAAATTCATTTGTGTACTTAAATTTCTCTAAGATTAGGTATAAACTACTAAATATAATATTTAATATAAAGGGTAATTCAATTAGATAGGGGAAAGGGAATGGGTATAAAGCAAATATAGGGTTATTGTCATTGATGGTTTGCTCTTTTATTCTTTTTTTAATTTTTTTATTATTATTTTATTTTACAATAAAATTTAATTCTACATATCAGCCACGGATTCCCTTGTTCTCCCCCCTCCCGCTCCCCTCCCCTTCCCTCCAGCCCACTCCCCATTCCCATCTCCTCCAGGGCAAAGACTCCCCGAGGATTGAGATCAACCTGGTAGACTCAGTCCAGGCAGGTCCAGTCCCCTCCTCCCACGCTGAGAAGCATCCCTGCATAAGCCCCAGGTTTCAAACAGCCAACTCATGCACTGAGCACAAGACCCGGTCCCACTGCCTGGATGCCTCCCACACAGATCAAGCCAATCAACTGTTTCACCTATTCAGAGGGCCTGATCCAGTTGGGGGCCCCTCAGCAATTGGTTCATAGTTCATGTGTTTCCATTCGTTTGGGTATTTGTCCCTGTGCTTTATCCAACCTTGGTCTCAACAATTCTCACTCATATAAACCCTCCTCTTTCTCACTAATTAGACTCCTGGAGCTCCACCTGGGGCCTGGCTGTGGATCTCTGCATTCGTTTCCCTCAGTCATTGAATGGGGTTTCTAGCATGACAATTAGGATGTTTGGCCATCCTATCACTGCTCTTTTATTCTTTAGGGGGCCAGCCACCCAGATCCCAAATAAATTGCACACAGAGGCTTATTCTTAATTATGAATGTCTGGCCTTAGCTTGGCTTCTTTCTTGCCAGCTTTACTTAACTTTAGATTATCCCCTTTACCTTTTACCTCTGAGATTTTACCTTTTCTTATTTCTGTATATCTTACTTTCACTCTTACTCCATGGCTGGCTGTGTGGCTGGCCCTGGCATCCTCCTCTCCTTGTTCTCTTGCTCCTTCCCATATTTCTCCTATTTCTTCTCTCTGCCTGCCAGCCACACCCATCCTTTCTCCTGCCTCACTATTGGCCATTCAGTTCTTTATTAGACCATCATGTGTGTTAGACAGGCCAGGTAACACTGCTTTACCGAGTTAAACAAATGCAACATAAACAAAAGTAACACACCTTAAAATAATATTCTACAGCAGGTTATTATTTGTAGACCTGTGTTTTTTCCCTTTTTTATGCTTAATTATCTTGAAGTGCTGGACATTTTAGACAAGGAAAAGGATAATCACACATGTTAACAGGTTTGGATCACTGTTGAGGTCTTTGGATAACTCAACCAGCTTTAAAAGACTGTAAAAATAGAAACAGAAAGCCAACAGGATAAAGAGAGAAATGAGGGGCACTGTTGGAGGAGGCAGATGGAAGACTACTGGGAGCCAGCTCTTTCCTCCATTAATGTATAGAGCTTGGCCAGAATTATCCTATAATCTGTGCCAACGCATTTCTCTTTAATTCCTGCAATCACAACAAGCAGAGGGTATTATTCTCCCCAGTTTAATAGACTTACAGATCTGTGTAACTGGTCCAAGCTGATGGAGCATCTGTGGATGAGCCAGCAGCAATAATTTAGAGGTATCTGACCCCAAAGCCATGGTTTCCCCATCATGTTTCTCAGGGATGAGTACACAAAACTCTTTTCTTTGACTCTTTGTCTTCCAGACACACAGGATTCTGTTTCCTCATCATGGGAACAAGACTGTTAATGAAATTGGACACTGATTCAGAAGCTGTCCAAGTCACTGGTCTCTGTCTCACTGATACGTTGAGTACACCTCCGATCTCTTCTGGAAGAATGAGTGCTGCTCTCACTTGCTATCCTGTAGGAAAAACAGCTTCCTTGGTCTCACTGAGACTGTACTCTGCTGTGAGGCACAACAGGAGGTAGAAGCTGGTACAAAAACAGGGGTCCAGACATGAGTGTTGATGTCAGTCCAGCCTTTTTCAAAAAATATTTTTAGTTTTATAAAATGCTTTTTGGATTCATGATATTATTTTACATGTATAGGTATTTTGCCTGCATGCATGTGTGTGCCCCACATGTTGCCTATGAAGCTCAGGAGAGGGGTTCATATCTCCCGGGACTGAAGCTACAGAAGTTTTGAGCTGCCATGTGAGTGCTGGGTCCTCTGGAAGAGCAACAAGTGCTCTCAATTGTTTAACCATCGCTCCGGCCCAGTTTCATTTTTTAAGTGTGTGTGTGTGTGTGTGTGTGTGTGTGTGTGTGTGTGTGTGTGTGTGTGTGTGTGTAGAGGGAGAGTGATAGAGGAAGAGAGTGATAGAGGGGGGAAGAGAGAGAGGGTGGGAGGGAGGAAGGCAGGAAGGGAGGAAGGAAGGGAGGGAGGGAGTATGCCACCTTGCATCTAAATGCAGTGACATGGAAGTCAGAAGAGGGTATCAAATCCCATGAAGATGGAGTTACAGATAGTTAGGTAGTTGTGAGCTGCCCAGAACAGCTACTGGAAACATAACTCTGGTTCTCTGGATTAGCAGTTAGCACTCTTTACTACAGGCTGACTCTTGAGCCCCAAACTTCAGCAATTTCTATGTATACTTTATCAATTATTTGAAATATTTAGTTCAATTATTGATAGCATTTTTGTCAACATCAGATTACCATTTGAGCTTCTGTTAGTTAAGACTGCTATTTTCTTAGAAATAGGGAAGATATGGTTGGAAGGGACAAGCAGATATTTTGAACAATATTATGTCTGTTGTTCATATATCTTTTCAGTAGTAACTTAGATTGTTTAGCTTCCATATCCTTAAAAAAGATCTGGCCTGGAATCAGGATCCATCATCCACATAGAGAGCTTCTTTTATTTACAAAATCTTGACATCATTAGAAGTCCCAGGGTACTGATGCTGTCTCCCATAAGCCCTCCACTTTCCTATCCAAAATGTTATAATACTGCATGTTGATAGCAAAAGTGCCTCATCTAGGGAAATAACATTGATTAGTGTAATTAATCCCTTAAATATTTATTAAAATGTCATTACAAATCCTCTAATTGCTTTTTGTTGGCCAAGAAACATTCAACTGCATTTATTTCCTCATATTTATTGGAATTACCCAATCTGAGTATAAATTATTTTACCACCAAGTAAGAAATTTTCTAATAGAGACTTAAGAGACGTACAGGTATGGAGAAATAATTTAACACATGTGTCAATCTGTAATGAGATCAGTAATCGAGTATTTCCAATATCTCCAAGCATTGTTCATTTTATGTGTTGGCATTCTGTACTCTTCCCATCACTTGACATGATATCAGGGATAACAGACTATGATTACCTAAGCACCAAAGAAGCAGACAAATACTCCCTTTGGGATTTCATATCCCTCCCTGGACTTCTCTCTATATCCTCCCCAGGATTCTTGTCTTCAGCACTCACTATTCTATTGTGTTTTTCTACAAGATTTTGAAGTTGGACATTTTTACTGTCTAGATGTAGTTACAGTCACTTGTTTCAAAGTCTTTTGAGTGTGCCATATTGAATTTTAAAAATCACATCACTATGGTATCTGAAATATTACATTAATTTTCTTAATTGTCATTTACAAGAATGGATGTAATATTGGTGAAATTATTAAGGTCACTCCACGTAGTTAAAAGGAAGATTTAACTTACAGATAAAGGGATAGGTAGATTGCTGGTTCTGTGAAAGATGCAACACAGTCCGGCAGTGTTCTCTAGAGAACTCTCCTCAGTCTACCTCTAGCGTCCCTGGTCCAAGAAGAAAGAGAACGTGTATCCCAGTCTCGCGTTCAGGGCCCTCCCTTCACCCTGCCTTGTAGGTGTGATAGTTACCAAAGCCTCAATGGGGGTTGGAACTTCCAGACCAAAGCTGGAATGGCCACCCACTACAATGTAATGTCAGAAAAGAATGAGTGGAAATGGATTTATGAAGGGCTCTATATCTCAGTCAGTACAATAAACAATTTTTCCCTTGGAGGATTTTTCTCCCCACAAGATATGTATAATCTACAGCACTGGGTCAGTTTTAAAGGTTCCATATTGCTTAATTTTATATATATATATATATATATATATATATATATATATATATATCACATACATACATACATACATACATACATACATACATACTGACAATTACCTAAACAGAGTCAGTATCATTTATTAGGGAACTCCAATACAGTGCTTAGCAATCCTAATTGTAGCCTTCTGCCTTCCCCCACAAGAAAGCAGCGGGTGATCCAAAGAGTTGAGTGGCAAAGGCCAAGTCAGCAGAGGGTGCAGCAAGGGTTCTTTGAGCACCATCCTTACCTCTATATCTTCCTGCCTGTCTGTCCAGGTAAGCAGAAAGATCTATGATTTTGGCAAACATGTTGAAGTACCAAGTCAATACTATAGATCGCTATCTGGGAGCATTTCCCTATGTGATGCTTCATACTGACCCCTTCACTATTTTGACTACTTGAGAAATGAATGCCCAGAGGTGGAAGTCCAATGAATGAAGCCATACAAGTTCTCTGATACATATCTACATATTCAGTGCTCAGTTAAATCAATATCCAGCTTTTGCCCAATCACTCTAGTCACCTTGCACAGGGATGTAGACCCACATGGATGATGTCTGGCCTCATACCAATGGAGAATTTGACCCAGTACTATGCCATACCACAGATGTTACTACCATGGCCTGCAGAGTAAGCTCAGAAGAGCACACTTTCCCATCATTCAAAATTCTGATGTAGGCTGTCTTCTTTGTTTTGTGTTGTTGGCTCTCGATAAAACCTCTCTTTCAGTGCTTAAGCATTAGCAAACTGTACCGTGTTACTCTGCAGACTAACAATGGTTTTCTGACTTTAGCATGCATAGTCTCTAAAGGGGACAAAAGTTTTTAAATACACGAAGAAAGAACATAACTT
This sequence comes from Peromyscus leucopus, assembly GCF_004664715.2. Lineage (NCBI taxonomy): Eukaryota > Metazoa > Chordata > Mammalia > Rodentia > Cricetidae > Peromyscus > Peromyscus leucopus. The sequence continues at coordinate 7,283,358 of NC_051072.1, read as the reverse complement.
AAAATATATCTCCTCTGTCTATATAAAATACAACCACCCAAATTCCTGGTTCTTTTTATGTTAACCTATGCAGCTGCTATCTATATTAAGGGGATACCTTATCTTCTGAATAGTTCTTGATGTTAGAGAGGTAAAAGTACGGTAAAAAGTTCCTATGTAATTCTTCAAACACAATAAAATATTTATTAGTGTCAACACCCATTGTTCTTTCAGAATAAAAATTTTATGCATAATCACGTGGCTCATAACCTGTGTATATTTTACAGAAGCACTCACTCATGGAGACATTTGTATTTGCTGATGCGTGTTGCTCACTACTCATTATTATACATGTTACTAATAGGATCATGTTGAAAACAATAGCAAATGAGCTCACAAGGCAAGAAACCCGGAATGGAAACACAGCTTCTCCAGGAAACTGCTTACCGTTATTTTTCCTATAATGAGGTGCCTCTACAATTTTCACCTTCTATTTCCATATGTACTTGCTAGTTGTACAATTTCTACTTTTCTTTATCCCTAGTACAGGGCTGTTCATTTGAAGTCATGACACATGGAAATAGACACTAGATGCCCTTTGGAGTTTTGGGAACCGGGGAGGCTGATAGATACAAAGAGCCAGTGCCTTCTTAGCACTGGAATCTTTACAGCAACTTCCTGGCCGAAGACCAAACTCCAAGCTAGCCCATCTGAGCCCACCCCTAATTGTGTCTCTTTAATGTGGAATGAAAGAAGGTTCCTACAGTCATTTAATGCCACTTTTGAATGAGAATTATAGACTTTTATTTTAAATGTTATTCTATTTACCTATCATTTGAGACAGACTCTCATTCTGTAGCCCAGGTTGTCCTGGAACCCACCGTGTAACCTGAGGCTGGCCTCAGGTTCATAGCACTCCTTTGGCTTCTGCCTCCCAGGTTTTGATGTTCAGGTCTGTGCCACCATACCCCGGAATACTACAGATTTCTAAAACAGAAATAATTAACAGGAGAGTGAAACAAAGAGATCCAATTAGCTTGGGGGATATATAACTGCCTTCTTTTCAGAGATTACTGTCCATCACGATAAAATGTGACATGCTGATTTCTTCATTAATGTGTAAGAGTTAGAAAACTAGATCAGTTCTAGCCTCGACTATTCCTCTGGTTTGATGAGGCTAGGTAAAAATTAAGCCAAGTCTGAAGCAAAGTAGGTATATAGGAAAGTAATTCCTATCTATACGCAGCAGGGATGAATACATTCTAAGAAAGTATACAGCAGAGACAACAAAACTCACAGTTAAAAGAGAGGCAGTTGTATTTCAAAGCAGTCGTGGATTTAGTCGGCAATGGAAGCAAGAACTCAGAAAGAGCTTGGCAGTTACCAGGTTCCCAACTTCACACACTTATTCACCATTTTCACCTTGTGGCAATGAAGCCAGGAAACAATGGTGGCAGTGTGCCGGTTCTGTGATACTAATTAAATTAGCAGACATTTATTGAATGCCTCCTTAATGTAAGAAACATGGTGCAGGAAGACAAACAAAAACCTGTGTGTCTCAGTTAGGATTTCTATTGCTGTGAAGAGACACCATAACCATGGCAACTCGTATAAAGGAAACATTCAACTGGGTCTGGCTTACAGCTTCAGAGGTTCAGTCTATTGTATCATGGCGAGAAGCATGGCAGCATACAGTCAGTGATGGTGCTTGAGAAGGAGCTGAGATTCTACATCTCTATCCTTAGGCAGCAGGAGGTGACTGTGAGCCACAATGGGCGTAGCTTGAGTATATGAGACCTTAAAGCCTACCCCTACAGTGACACACTTCCTCCAACAAAGCCATCTCTCTTAATAGTGCCACACTCTATGGGCCTATGAAGGCCATTTTCTCTCAAACCACCACAACATGCCCTTTTCTCAAGTGCTTCAATGTGCAGAAGGAACACAGATGTGGAAAAAGATTTTTTAAAATTCAACAGATCAGGTACAACTCATGCCTAAAATATTGTTTAGGATACAGAGACACATGGCCTGATTCTGTCTTTGGGATGAGGGGAGGGGGTGTAACAGAAAGGAGAGAGATATCAGGCAGGTATTTTAGGCCTGGGAACATGGAGGGAATTCTGCAAAGGAGACTCAGGAGTGAGGGAAGGCATGAGACCAGAGAATGAAAGACAATGTTGGAATGCACTCACAATTGTACACGCCCGCCCCCCATGACTTACTGGTGGAAAGACATGTTCCAGGACCTCCAGTTCATGTCAGATACCTTGATTCATGTGAACCTCTATGTACACCACTTCTTTCTCTACATTCCCATCAAGTTTGTCACATAAAATTTCTATTAAGCTGTCCTTCCATATTCTATGCCTGGTTTCCCCTTGGCATCACCACTCTTGTGCCTTGATTAAATAAAACTGGACTTAATTGAACACAAACACTTTGATACTGCTTTAGCCCATTTGGTAACCAAAACAGCTACTAATAGACCATCATTTGGACAGTGCATACAACATGAGTACACCAGATAAAGAAATGCTTGACATCCAGGGTGAGGATGGAGTAGGTTACTCAGAATAGTGCACAGCTTACCTGGAGAAGGGACCAAGAGTAGAAAGATAGTTGCACATGAACCTTACATGGCACACACTGTGAAGAACTATTATAGTGCATCCCATTAATTTGTAAAGTTCATATGTGCTAATAATTCATATGACTTTGAAAAGAAAAACAAGATGTGTCATTAAAATGCATACGTAACAGATTTTCATTTAATTATATGGATTGGAAATAACTATGTATAATGATAACTATAGAAATTAAAGCTGGGTAGAGAAGACTCCTAGAGAGTAAGCAGAATGGATGGAGCAGGTCCTAAAACACAGGTCCAGAAAACCAAGATAAAGAGCATTGATCTATCTCTAACCAGGTGATAAATTACTGATTGTTAGGTAAGCACAATGATGGGAAAGAGAATGGCCTGGAAAAGACAGGTACAGAGCAGTAGGTTGGTTTTACTTTTGCAAAGGATAGGAACTAATGATTTCAGTTTTAAAGCGTCAGTTTGAGATATCTGCAGGTGACGGAAAAATGTACTGAGAGTGGATTTATACATCAGAAATTCATGGATGAGTCATGAAATGACACATGACTGGGATGGATTGTTGAAGAAGGGGCTCTACAGCTGATTCTGGAGCTTAGCTCTCTGCTTACCCATCCCCAGCATGCAAAAAAACCACCAAAGCCGAAACAGAGCCAAGTAAAACCCCTCCCTTTCCATCTGCTAAGACCCCCTTACTTTAGGACCTGTTCTGGTGATAGGATGGCCAAACATCCTAGCTATAGTGGTAGAAACCCCATCCAGTGACTGAGGGAACCAGATGCAGAGATCCACAGCCAGGCCCCAGGTGGAGCTCCAGGAGTTCAATTGGTAAGAAAGAGGAGGGATTGTATGAATGAGAATTGTTGAGACCATGACTGGAAAAAGCACAGGGACAAATAGCCAAATGAATGGAAACACATGAGCTATGAACCAATGGCCGAGGGGCCCCCGACTGGATCAGGCCCTCTGAATAGGTGAGACAGTTGATTGGCTTGATCTGTTTGGGAGGCCCCCTGGGCAGTGGGACCAGGACCTGTCCTCAGTGCATGAGCTGGCTATTTAGAGCCTGGGGCCTATGCTGGGACACTTTGTTCAGCCTGGGTGAAGGGAGGAGGGGACTGGACCTGCCTTGACTGAATCTACCAGGCTGAGCTGAATCCCCAGGGGAGTCCTTGCCCTGGAGGAGATGGGAATGGGGAGTGGGCTTGGGGGAGGGGGAAAGGGGGGAGGAGAGAGTACGGGGGAAGCCATGGCTGATATGCAAAATTAAATTAAATTATAAAATTTTAAAAAAGGAACTCAATTGTAACTTTGGTTGTGAACTTGTGAAGTAACTATTTTTCATACTGAATATATTCTGAGAGTCTGGACTTACATCACACAATCTTACAGTAATCAGTTGTAACTTAGGAATGTTTTTGCTATATTAAATATAACCCCATTTTTTCTTTTTCTTTTTTCTTCTCTTCTACAAAACATCTTGATGGCAACCTCCCCTCCTTCCTCTCCTCTAAGTCCCCCCATCCTCCCTCTCCTCTATTTTCACTGTTCCTCCATTTCCCTTTAGAAAAGAGCAAGCCTCCCAGTGTTATCAATAGAACACAGGAATAAGATGCAGTAGAACTAGGTACAAACCCTTGTGCCAAGGATGAACAAGGCAACTCAGTAGCAGGAAAGGGGTATTTTAACAGTTTTTCCCCCTTTTTCATCAGACAATAGTGTGTGGTTGCAACTACTCTCCTGCTTATGACTACAGGAGGGAACTACATTTGGGAGCAATTCCAAATGTTCATTGATGTACTGAGAGACAAAGTCATAAGAGAAAAGCTGAGAGTCACTTCTCTGGTGATATCAAGTTATAGCCAAATTTTACCCACTGTCTGTTTTTCTTCAGGTTCAGTAATGGCACTTATATCCTGGGGTAACCGACAGCCTCATTGAAATTAAGGCCTGCTCAATAAGATGAAATCCTTGCCCAATATTGTAATTCTAGGCAACTACACACGCCTACTAAAGCCATGGGTCTCTAAAGGAGAACCTACTTCCGATGTTTTCCAAAACCAGTATAATGTCCAACAGCAACTAAATACTGATCCTTGCAAGTTACTGTAGCTCCCACCCCATATTGAAGAAGCTTCTGTTTGCATCAGACAGAGACCGTTATATAAATCCACACTGGTAAAAATGTAGAGAACAACTGACCATGGAGTACCCCAGTTGTTACATCTTTAATACAACCCTTGTATTCAGGGCTCAGGGAATATTGTAGAAGAAGAGGAAGAAAATGTCTAAGAGTCAGAGGACCAGGACATCTACTGTGAGATAGTATCTTCTAGGAAAAAGAGGTGGGAGGAATAAAGTGGAGGTGGGTAAGGCAGAGAGTGGATCTGGAAAGAGGTGGGGGAGGTATGGAGAGTGAATATGGCCAGAATACATTGCATAAAATTCTCAAAGTATTATACAAATATATTTTTAAAATATTTTAAAAATATATTAAAAAAACTGTTTCCATAGGTGAATCTCATAATTAGAGAAAAAAATCTTTGATCTTTCAATTCAGATTGTTAGCATCCTATGAAAAGGAATTCTATTCTTCTCACTACTGAATCTGTCTTACAGAAAGAATTCTATTAAATTCCATCACTATGTTTTGAATTCTGTAAATATTCATTATGTTTTGATTTCTGAAAAAAAAATTTTTTCTTACCTGCGGTGGGATGGTCTGTATGTCAAATGTGTTGCTTTGATTGGTCAATAAATAAAACACTGATTGGTTAGTAGCCAGGCAGGAAGTATAGGCGTGACTAACAGAGAGGAGAACTGAAAGAACAGGAAGGCGGAGGGAGACACTGCCAGCCACCATGCCATGACAAGCAGCATGTGAAGATGCCAGTAAGCCATGAGCCACATGGCAAGGTATAGTTTTATAGAAATGGATTAATTTAAGATGAAAGAACTAGATAGCTAGAAGCCTGAGCCATTAGGTCAAACAGTTTAAATAATATAAGTGTCTGTGTATTTATTTTATAAGTGGGCTGTGGGACTTCCGGGGCTTGGCGGAAGCCGGAGAGAAAACCCTCCAGCTACACTTACCTCTTTTTAATGTAAGTGCATCTGACATAGCCATAGGCCTCTTGATCTCTATTCCCTTAGATATTTGCTATCTGGTCCTGAAGAGAAGATGTATGCAAATGTTTGCTCCAGATTATAGCAAGGATACAACACAAACAGAAATGCTACACTCTGCCAACAACTTTCTCAAAAAAAAAAAATCCTCTGTTGGATAAATGCTGTAGTTACCCCACCACAGATGAGAGATCTGAAATACAGACATGTTAAATCACTTGTCTCTAGTACACTCTGTGCTGCTCTCATAGATGCCATGGACTGGGTAATAGGTAATCAACAGTAATTGGTTTGGCTCACAGTTCTAGAAGCTGAGAAGCCTGGGATGGAGGGGTATGTCCAGTGATGACTTTCTTGCTACACTCTCACTGAAATGAACTCACTCTCATATTAGGAGTTAGTACCTGAGACAAGAAACACACTCCCTCAATAATAGCATCAGCCCATTCCCAGGGGTTGTGCCCTAAGCAACTCTTGAAGGTTCCCTCCCTTTAATAGGGTCACAGTGGCAATTCAATTTCAATATAAATTTTAGAGAAAATATTGAAATGACAGCCTTTGCCCAAGTCTATACATCAATAAGTGATGAAGGGATGTCAAGCCTATTTGATTGATTTGAGCTTTTATAATTATGCTCATAGCTCTATGTTCTGTGATCCTGGGGTGCTGTCCCTATCCCTCTTTACCACTCTGTCACACTTTGGTCATTATGGCTCCTGTAGGCCTGGGTACTTCCTCTCATTTCCTTTTCTTTTCTAATATTTTCCACATGAACATCTCTATCACTTGTACCATGCTTATCAACATACAAAAGGGGGCCTCTTAGTCTCAGGTAGGAGAAATCTAAACACACATCATTGTACCTACTTTTATACCAGCTTTGATTACACATGAAATGATAAGTGTCCTGTGACCAGAGTGAGAGTTGTTCCCATCCCTGTACCATGCCGTCATATTTCTAAGCTATGAACTGTGAAATATGATTTCACCTTCTATATCTACTATTCAGTCTTTGGTTTATGTGATAGTTAACTTTGGGGTCACAGTGACTGGGCTTAGTGCTATCCAGATACTAGTTAAATCATGTGCATGACTTTTGAGGGTGGTTCTGGAAAAGATCAGCATCTGGATCAGTTGCCTGAAAATGGACTCTCTGCCCTCAGGCAACATGGCTGAGCACCTTGCAGACCACTGAGGGTCCAGGTAGGACAAAAGGTGAAGAAAAAGTCAATTACCTGATTATTCATCTAAGACTAGAACACTCATCACTACTCGCCTTTAAAATTGGAATTCCAGTTTCTAATGTCCTCAGACTCCAGGATATACACACTGGCTCTCCACCACAAGTTCTGAGGCCTTCAACCTAGAACAGATTTGCTCATGAATATTCTTGTTTCTCTAGCTTTCATATGGTGCATCATGGGACTTTCGACTTCATAACATGTGAGATAATTTCCAAACTCCCTCCATCCATGTATCCGTTCATCCATGCATCTACCCATCTATCCATCCATCTGTGCTTCCATACAAACATCCATACAGCCATATGTCCATACATATCCTTTTTCACTCTGTCCCTCTCTGGAAAATCCTGACCTACCTAGCTTATAACAGTTATTGGTGAAGATTAAACTGGGTTATCACATGATTTATTTTTCAACTTGAAATTGAGCTCCAATGCTTTTCTTGGTATAAAAACTTGTGAAGTCAAGATGCAAAAATGCTTCAATGTTGGGGGGTGGGAACCCAGGTCACCTTTGTGCTGGTATGACATGATTAGCACAATTTTTATTCTATCTAAGGAATTCCTGTGGAATTAAGCACAGTTTATAATCAATAAAATCCCTTAACAATTTAATGAACTAGGGATCATGACGATTTTTACAGGTGGTAATGTGTTTTGTTACAGTAGAAGGTCAAAATTGCAGCCTGTATGTTCTCATATTTCAGTTATTATAAAGAAATTTATTTATGTTGATTTCTATACAATAACTAAATAATTTAACATGTGTTCATTATATAATTTAATTTACGCTTATGACACATTTAATGTAGTATTTTATGAATATACAAACTATATGGCATAGGAATATTAAGGCTTTGTAATCAAATGCTGAGTTAAGTACTATCTACAAGTAGCAAGAAGGATGTATTTGGATATTATCTTACATTCTTAAGCACTGCACATACTCATTTCATTTGTAGTGAGAAGTTCAGACATAAATGATAATGTACCAGTATTAGTGCAAAAGTATACAAAAACAACAAATAGAACAGATAAAGCTCTGAAAAGCAGTTTGGATCAAATATTGAAAGAAGCAAACAGTTGTGAACAAGTCCTGAGATCCTCAATTCCCAACTGTCTATCAGCACAAAGGGACAATTATTTGCATGAAGACCATTGGTTACTGACTCACCTCTATCCAGAATCAGCTGTTTGGAAAACATATTATAATGCATTTTAGAAATATTTCCTGGGACCTGTTCTTGGTGCGTGAGCTGGCTTTTTGGAACCTAGGGCCTATGCTGGGACACTTTGCTTAGCCTTGGTGTAGGGAGGAGGGGATTGGACCTGCCTCAACTGAATATACCAGGCTGGGCTGACTCCCCAGGGGAGACCTTGCCTTGGAGGAGGTGGGAATGGGGGTGGATTGGGGGGAAGGCTGGGGGTTGGGAGAGGGAGGACAGGGGACTCCGTGGCTGATATGTAAAATTAAATTAATTATAAAATAAAAATATTAAAAAAGAAATATCTCAACTAAAATATTAAACCAAAATTACCGAAAAACATTTTATAGTCCTTTCAACATTCTAAAAAAAAAAAATCACAATTGGTATGCCTCATTCTTTGATCAGCTTTCTAATTGCTTTCCAAAAATTATTTCAATTAATTTTCCAAACAACTATAAGAGGCTGGCATTCCTTTAATCTTTATTCTAGAGATTTATATTTACATATGAGGAGAGTGATGGAGTTTAAGTCATTCATTCTGGTTAATAGAACTAGTAATTCCTGAATATCAGCTGGGATATGAACCCCAAATCAGAAACCTGTTGAGACTAAATTAAATGCCCAGACTAGAATGGTTCTTCAATAAAATAAAAATGATTGTGGCTTTGAGGAGCTATACATTTATATATATATATATCTATATATATCAGAAGACCTGGTTCAGTTCTCAGTATCCACATGGTGGCTGACAATCATCACTAATCCCAGTTTCAGGGGGATCTAATGCTCTCTTCTGGCCTATAAGTCCAACAGGCATTCAAACACACTTCTATGCATTCAGGTAAAACAGCCACGTACGCAAAATAAAATAAATCATTTTCAAACATAAAGTGATTTTAATATGTAATATCTTAATGATGACTCTTCCTGATCCCTACTTCCTGCTATTCATGCTCCTGTGGCTTACAGACGTGCTTCCCAGCAACAGAATCTGGCAAAGGTGGAATGATGTCCTTTACACTTTAACAGAAGACTTTCCCACAGATGCCTTTGTTGGAATAAGCTGCCATGTAGATCCCACATCAAGGAACTGAGGATCATCATTGGCCAACAGCCAGAGAAGAACTTCAACTCTTCCTGTAACAGTCTGTGAACAACTGAACATTGCCAACACCACAGTTCAGAGAAAGATCACTTTTCAGTAAATCTGACACCTTCAAGATCAGAAGCTGAGGCTCCAACCAAGCCAGACCTGTATTCTTGGCCCATAGAAAATCTTATATGATAAAAAAACATATGGTGTATTATGCTGTTAAGTTTAGGGGTCATTTGTAGCATAGCAATAGCAATCAATAAGTTCATGTGTTCTGTTTTAGTACTAGGAACATGTCAAAGCACATTGTAGCACTTTAAAATAATTCAAAACACCTTATTTCCATGTAAGACTCACTTAAATGATGTTTTACGTGGAAGAAAAAAATCAAACCAATGACAGTGTAGTTTCAGTTCGAGGAAGAAAGAGACTTCATGAACTGGAAGAAAAAAATATTTTCAGTTCTAAAAGCCATCAATTTCGAAGTTAAAATGATTCAGGAAGTCTAGACACAAGGACATCTTTAGAGTTGAGAGTCTCTGTTGATGGTATTCTCTTCCCTGCATACCAGACTGTGATATTTTTGGTACCCAGAGAGACAAAAACAATTCAATACAAAGAAAAGGAGAAGGACATAACCTAAAATTAATTAACTCAGAAAACAAAGACACAAAGAAGTTGAAAGGAAATGAAAAAGCAGATTTCTCCACATGGCAAAGCCAAGTCACCTCTGTTCACATGCACACAGGGAACTGAAAGGAGATAGCTGTCCTGGAGGAAAATAAGGTCACATTTTCTACTCTTTTACCCTCCCATCATGGAATATACTCTTAAGTGTTTAGTATCTATCTATGATCACTTACAAATAAATTACTTAGCCTTCTCTAATTTACTCTCTGGGTATCACTAACCTATTTCAGGTTTCAAAAGTTTACCATTGACATTTAGTTGAGAAACAATCATTTGCTTCAATAAATTCATTGATTCAGACCACATACAATTTGAAAGTTATGATTATCCTCAGCATTACCTTTTCTGTCATACCATCCTCTCTACTGATCTATACCAAGTGTTTGTATAATGGTCTCTGACTTCTTGATTCAATTCAGAGCTACTGAAAATGAAATAAAAATATGTACTATATACAATAAAATATTAAGTTTTTGGACCCATGGTGCCTTGCTCCTTATTTTATATATCTTGTTATATGAAGTTATTTAAAACTTCAGCTAAAGTCTCAAAGGGCTTACAAAATTTCATTAATAAAATGCATTTACCTCTACTAGCCTGCTAACCATCACAGACTGGCAATTCAGCATGCTGAAGAGGCAGGTGCTCATGCTTATGTGTGAAGAGATGCCCATGAGTTATGGCTGGCTGCTGTTACTCAGCATCAAAAGAAGATCACACTCCTATTACATATTATTACCCTAGGAAGATGTCTATGTTTAAAAACCAAAGTATGGTCTCTGTTAGATGTGTACCACTTTTTTTTTTTTTTTTTTTTTTTTTTTGGTTTTTCGAGACAGGGTTTCTCTGTGTAGCTTTGCGCCTTTCCTGGGACTCACTTGGTAGCCCAGGCTGGCCTCGAACTCACAGAGATCCACCTGGCTCTGCCTCCCGAGTGCTGGGATTAAAGGCGTGCGCCACCACCGCCCAGCCTGATGTATACCACTTGTGTACTGTCATAAAGTTGAAAAATCCCAATCTGAGGTTCGAGTTCAGCCTATTGGGCAGTGATGAACCCATGAAAATCTCAGTAAAAATATAGTAGGAACACAACGCCTTGGATACTCACTTAGGATTATCTTACTGATTTATTTTTATGCTTCTTCCAATTGCAGCTAATTTAAAAGAGTTTTGTGTTATATACAATAAATGTGTTCCTGAAATTAACATGTCATCATTGAGCTATTAATTTAAAAGACATCTTCACTACACGTAAGGAATAGAGATGTGATTTACTGAGACATAGAACAGTAGGATAATTTTATGTGGCATGCGGGTGCTTTGCATACTGTAGTGCAGCCCGGACACAGAGAATAGCTCATGCCCACTAGGACATTGGAGATCCCCCCATTTTATCCCAGATGTACGCTGTAACTTTCTAGGCCTTTTTATCCTCATTTGAGAGGAACAAAGTAATGGATTTTAAAAACAACAATGATGGCTTTTTAAAGTTACATATTCAAAACCTTTAACACTCCTTTACTTGGTGGTAATTTTTGTGATGACTTAAATATGTGTGTGGCATAAAAGGCCCTCTCCATACAGAGACAGTTGCATAGCTTTGTCTGCTTGAGAGGCCCGTGGCAGTGGGATCAGGATCCATCCCTGGTGCATGAACTGGCTTCCTGGAGCCCATTACCTATGGTGGGAAGCCTTGCTCAGCCTTGATGCAGTGGGGAGAGGTTGGTCCTGCCTCAACTGAATGTAGCACGCTTTGCTGACTCCCCATGGGAACTGCTGCCCTTTTGTTGGAAGGGATGGGGGGTTGGATTGGGGGAAAGGTTGGGGGTGGGGAGCAGGAGGAAGGAAGAGGGATCAGTGGTGGGTATGTAAAATGAATTAAAAAATATTTCTTAAATTAGAAAAAATGAGCCCCATCATTGGATACATGGGCAGCTTTGACTTGCTAATTACTGATCAGTTCCTTCTAGCTCCACTTGGCTGTTGGATTCCATGTTTCTGCCCGTTGATTCTCTCATCGTAGTCCTAACTGAATTACGATATACATGCTAACCAAGAAAAACAGAATGTCAGAGAACAAAGGCAAGAAGAAAGCCATTTTGACTGATATGTTAGCTTGAAAATGAGAACCACTGAATTTGGTAAGTGAAACATGTAATTACAGGGGTTGAGAGAGAGTGGTTGATGTGGGTGCTAACCAAGGCTCACTTTCATTTGGCTCCAGCCTTTAGACTTTGGGGCTTATGGCGTTCCATGAGTGAGCAGGACATTCTCACATGTGTAAGCAGTCTATTTATCCTCACAGGAGCATATATGGAGATTTAAATCACCTTCATTTATGAATGAAAAGGGAGCACTGCACTAGCTACTAGCTATTCTCAGCTTCAATAAAATGGTGATTATTTGTCTATGATACCCTTGTCTTTATGACAATAGCATAAGATGTCTGGTCACAGAATATTTTTGAAAACTTACATTTGCAAAGAGCTTTGGCGAACATTTAGCATTCTGTGTGTCACAGGGTATTGATGTCTTTTGGGTATTGAGATTCTCACTGGGATGAGGGTCTCAGAGCCTCCTAGGACCAGAACAAGAATTCAAAGCATTCTTCAGAAAACTGGAAGGAGTGAAAGTGCCTGGGCCTCGGAGTCTGCTCAGCATAGCCAATTTCTGCCTCACAGCCTCTGGGAAGCAAAGCATAGCCTTTGAGCTATTCCATCATCATGGCCCATAGCTTTGCTGAAGCATAACTTCCCTTTGAAGGAAAAAAGAAAAGGTACATGGAGTGAGCTCCAGGAAAGGCGCAAAGCTACGCAGAGAAACCCTGTCTCGAAAAAAAACAAAAAAAAAAAAGAAAAAAAGAAGAAAAAAAAAAAAAGGAAGGTGAAAGCATAACCGGGCAGTGGTGGCACACGCCTTTAATCCCAGCACTCGGGAGGCAGAGGCAGGAGGATCTCTGTGAGTTCAAGGCAGCGGGTACAAGTGAGTTCAGAAAGGCGCAAAGCTACACAGAGAAACCCTGTCTCGAAAAACAAAAAACAAAAAACAACAACAACAACAAAAAAGGAACATGGGCTTCTAGGAAAGACTTCCACAGAGGAGGCACAGAGTGTGAGGTGATGGGGTAGTGGTGTCCACTCACTGGTCTACTGTGAGGCTTATGACAACACTGTTTTATACTCTGTGACCTTTATTGATAAACAAAATGCGTCTTGCTCTTATGAAAGGGCTTAAAAATCAGAAAAAAGAGGTCTTTGGAGACCTTGTATTTCTTCTTCATAAGTTATTGGTTTGAACTCCTAATGTGAAATTGATCAAGACTTTATTTCTGTGTATCCACTGAACTAGTACATTTGTTAAACTGTAACACATCAGTTACTGTGAATGTATCAGTCCAAACAAAATAAACACCTAGCTGTCTCCAGCTACAGCCTGGCCCCTTGGATTAAAATACCAATTGGTGGAGGGAGTCTTTATCCACTAGTTCAGAAATATCACTAATATCAGATCATCTGGCCTTATTTGCCCAAATATCCATTCTTACAAAAATCTACTGATAGAATTTTTCTTTTTAAATTTTTCCTGTCATGGCCAATGGATTCAAAGCCCCAAGCATACCACTGACTATGAGAAGATCACCCTAACTTACTATTGGCTGTTGTCAGAAAAAGCATCCCATTCAGCGATGATTTGTATAAGTGTGTGTCAGTACTGTGTACATCACAGGGGCTTTGTGAGAACAGTGGTTTCTAAGACTCCCACCCAGGGAAGGCTCAGGGCTGAGCTTGGTTCTGCTACACGCATGGGCTTCAGAAACACTGACGTTTTGCCAGTGAGGTGGCTCTGTGGATAAAGGGACTTGCTGCCAAACCTGATGGCCCATGCTCCATTCCTGAGACCCACATGGTAGAAGAAGAGAAGAGACTCCTCAACGTTTCCCTCTGACCTTCACATGTGAGTTACATATGCATGTGTACACTAAATAAGAAAAAGTGATAAAAATTAAGAAATGAAGCACTTATATTGTTTGATTTGTGTACTTTGCCATTGGGAACTCAGGATTTAATCAGTTATCCATGGCCCCACACTGAGACGATGGTAAAAACCAAGGCTGGAAACTGCATCTGATATCCAGTTCAGGGCTCCCTGTATCACGCATCACACCAGACTTTCCTGACTCTTGTCATAAACAATACAAAAAAAAAAAAATAAAATCATTGGAGGGAATGGCAACTGAAGTTTGTTGTAAAAGCACATAGAACTACTCCTTTACATTATTTTTATGTAGACAGCTACAGCTTCTAGGTATTAATAAAAAACATATCTACTGGAGAACGTCACAGTGCTTAACTGAGTGTGGGCAATGGTGTTTGATAACGAGATGGTAAATGACTCCTCTCTGAAGATCTGAGGGAGAAAGGAGATTGTAGATCTGTGAATGGAATCTGTCAAACAGAGGGCCATCGGAACTGCCTGTGTGTTTCTCCTTATAAGCAAAATTAAAAGAATCATGCAGAATCTCCCCCATAATAGAGGCCTTTAAACACTGCTTTGTAATGTAAGTGAACTTTCAAGCTTGACATGTTTGTCCACAGAGCAGGGAGAATACAAGCCAATTGTGATCAATGGCTCAGTTAAGTCACAAAACTCACATGAAGGATGTGGGTCATCTGACACTGAGGTCAAATATTCGCCCTGATCATTTTTAAGTTTATCAGAAAGCTGATTGTTCACTTGCCAAAGTAAGCGCTCAAAGAAATAAGTGGCCTGCTGAAAGAAAGAAGTAGGAGATATTAAAATGCTTATTGGACTTACCATCCACAAGCACAGCATTGGAGGAGAAGGAAGGATAAGAGAAGTGTCTTAGTTTCTTTTCCTACTGTGGTGGTAAAATACCCTGACAGAGCAACTTAAAAGAGAAAGGGCCATTTGGTTCATGACTCTAGGTTATGTTCCATCATAGCAGGAAAGTCAAGACAACAGCACCCTGAATAAACTGTTCACAACATCTCTATATTCAGGAGCAGAGAGGCCTGAACTAATGCATGCATTCTAATAATCAGATTCTTTCCCCCACGTTTATATAGCTCAGAATCTCCTACCTAGGGAAGAGTGCTACTCAGGGTAGGTAGGTCTTCCTCCTTCAATTAATATAACCAAGATGATTCCCCACAGATAATCCTCATTGAGACTTCATATCAGTTGATTATAGATTTTCTCAAGTTGTTAATTAATCTAAGCATCACCATGGGTGTCACCCAAGAACATATGTTTATCTATCTGAATGTCCAGCCCCTGTACAATTTCTTGATTCTGGTCCAAGAGTTTGTTGCTGCTGAAGAGCCAAGTCCTACTTGAATTGCACTGAAAAACATGTGGCAGGTCTTCTCACCAAGAGCAGGAGAAACAACTCTGCCCTAAAGACAATATTTTGCTGCAGAGAAAGGATGATTAAATTGAGGAAAAATTTCAGGGTGCTTTTTTTCTGAGACGGTAATGAAGAACTGTGTTCTCTGAAATTACTCAAAGCTCCCCCAGGATACTCCAGAAGAATAGTTTGCAGTAGATTAATTCTAGGGGTGAACATATCCATATATGTATAAGAACACATCTATTAAAATGAACTAATAAAAATGTGTAGTGAGCAGACCGCTAAAAGCTCCCTGAGATGTTTGTGAATCCATCTGCTATGTGCTAAGATATCACATTTTTCCATGCCTTCTTTTTTTTGTAATCTCATCTATTTTGAAACCCTCAGTTTATTCCCTCTTACTACTGGCCTGGTTATAGTAGGTCCAAAAAAGCCAACAGCTTGAGATGAAAAATGAAATGGAAAGAATCCTTTGAGTAGGAAGTGCCAGGATAAAGACTTTGAGACTAGCAAAATACAAAGCCCACAAAAACTGGGAAATATTTCCTAAATGGAGAATGGAGCAATCAAATTAAATTATTCATCAGAGACATTCCAGGGAATGTAGATGGGGTATGCAAAGTCATGCAGAAGGGAAGTACATTGAACCCCAGGCTGAAGGCAGCAGGACACCCGTGCTAGTAAACATGCTCAAGGCAATTCACTTCAGGCCTCTGATGTCCAACATATCCTGTACTTTTTGTTAATTTTATGGCCTGTGCTTTAAAAATACAAAGGAAATGAACTATAATATTAAATCCTTAAGGGTAGTAATTTCTACTTATTTTGTTGCCTGGTATACTAAAGCCTTGAAGATAGACACATGGTATGGTCTTAAATATTTCTGTGTAGTAAACAAAACCAATATGCACCTTCATCTAATAATATATATGTAATATATAATATTTTATATATACATATATAATATATCACTTTCCCCTTTCCTTTCTTCCCTCCAACCCTTCCCATATTTGTCTCTCATATCCTTGCAAACTGATAGCTTTTTTCTTTATAATTATTGTTTTACATACACACATACACAAATGCATGCAAATAACCCTCCACATCTGTTTTTTATTCCTTATGTGTATATGATTTCACAGCTGACTACTTTGTATTAGATAACCAATTAGGAGTTCACATTCTCTCAAAAATAATTCTATAATTCAGATGTCTCTTTAGCTATCTTCATTATGGGGTTTTTCATGATTCAACAACACTAGAATAACTGAAGGTACACACCTTGAACACATTTGGTACAGTATCCTTATCAACATTGTTCAAAAGTTGAATTTGTAGCCATAACATTTTAAGGATCAGTTCATTCCACTCCATGTCATACAGTTATGGCTGACGCGGTGTTCTGCACGTTTGCTCATTCTTGAACTTCTTTCCTTTTCTTTATTTTCCCCTTTTCTTTTCCTCTTCCTCTTTAACTTTGGCAATATTGGTGTCTGGGGTCATGTGTTTCTTTGTTGTTAGGGCTTTCCTATGTGCTGTGTGGTGCTGTACAAAATTGCCGATTTCAAGTCACTAGAAGCCAAGCAAAAG